>NC_053183.1:8484848-8787878 GCF_905163445.1 Pararge aegeria
TCAGATTATAGAGCCAGTGCGCCGAGTTTGTATCAATTATAACTAATTGACATTGATACATTATGCGTAAATGGCCCGCACAAATATAAATAACTAGATTTTGCCCAGTGACTTGGCTCGCGATAGTTTCGTAGTTTGATAAACACCACGGAGGTTGTTTGTTCTTCTCGCTAGATGGTATCCTAGATCTGCTAAAATTTCGTCAATATTGTTAAGCTGCTAAATCATGCCTAAATAACAAAAGCTTAAGAAAAAAATATGGTCTTCTACAAAATTAAAACTATCAAATAGACTTAAGTTTCAATGTGATTGGTGCAATATTTCGGATCATTATGTCATTAAGCTTAATATTTAGTTATGAACACAGCGTTATAATAACGCAAGGTATTATCCAACAACTATATGTTCTTCCCAGCATAAATGTACTTTGTGTCACGTAAAAACTGTTTAAACTTTAGATGTAAGTGCATTTGTATCTAAAATTTCATTACAATTCCAGTCAATATAAGCTATCCATTAAAAAATTTATAATATGATAATAATGCACGAAATACTTCGATCAATAGTCATAAGATATTGTCGATCGAAGATAATAGATACTTACGTCAGAAGTACGAAAACATTTATACTATTACGTGTTCATCAGCTAACCTATATGCCCAAATGTTCGTAATAGTAGAATATTTATCGATTGTTTCGTGTGAACTATTGTTGCGACGGGGGAGCAGAATCTTTGGGGTGGCGACCCCTGTTCCACCCCCTAAGCACAGGCCACTAAAAGTATACATTCAACTTTTTTGTCCCACTAACGTTTTGAACTGACATAAACATTTCGTTCCTTTGACAGTAAAAAATAAAGTTGTGGTTTACTAAAAAAATATTTGGATGTAATAAACGGGGCACGCAAGTGCATGCGAAGCGTGTAAACTGTTTAGCGTGATTGCTTGCTTTTAAGCGATATATTGGACTGGAACCTTGAATTTCTATAACTGAGTAGCGTGCATAAAGTTTTAGTCCAGGTAAGAATTATGATTTGCCACAAAGACTCATATTAGATTGTCTTTGTTCTAACAAGAGCATCAATCATGAATAGGGAATCCGTTTTAAATGCATGTTTGAAGTAAACGCACTGCCAGTTGATAATACAAAATAAGGAATCCTATCACACGTAATCGTTATTATAATAATACAAGAATAACAGTGTATTTTGCAGCAGCTATACTGACTGCGATAATAAACCATGAATGGTCATAAATAATGAAACATATTTGTTTATAACATCTCTTCTCTTTCGAATTAAAAGACTTGTTTGAAACTCAGTTCCACAATTGCAACAAAGGCTTTATGGAAAAAAATATAAAAAAAACAACCCATACTCCTAGCGTTTAATTTTTAAACCTTGCGGCCTTATCACTAAACACCAGCATTTGCCGGATTACTACAAGGTCATAAATTTGAAGTTTGACCAAAAAAGTAACTAAGAAAACAGAGGACAGTTTTAATAAGTAAAACTGTACGTTCGTATTTTATTATGACCCGAGTAATACTGTCGTGTAGATGCAATCGACTACACTTTACACTTTATGTCGAATTCCGTGAGCGTCGTAACATTTTATTTTAAAAGTGAAAAAATAAAATACTTCAGTTGAATCCCTAGTTGCAGTGCCTTTACATTTTGCACCCACGTACATTGGAAACTGGTTTAGCTGCGGACATAGGCAGCTTAACATGACCAGTAACTATTTCACGAAATCACAAATTCCTATCAGGAACTTGCGTTCTGAGTTGTATTGTAAAGAGAATCAAGTGTATCTCCAAGAAGTTCTATATTCTAAATAAATTCCATTAGTTCATAGCTGGATTTCCACAATATCTTTCTATCTAGGTATATCAATGCCTTATGGAATTACTCTACCTTACCAACTTACTTATTCAGAAAATTTAATAAACATAACTACCAGATGTCAAGTTGTATACCATTTCGAAACATTCGCAAACTGGACAAGTCATTGCAACAGACGGGGAAAAGTTTTTCACGGCTCTTGTGAAAGCCTTTTCGAATGAGCCACGTGAGTTTAAAAGACGAAACGCTACGGCGCTTTGATGGAAGCATGCAAATATGGCAGCTTTATGTAAAAACAAATGCAAAGAAAGGGAACGAAAACCTAGAAAGCGCTAAGATGTTTTAAGCGCTTTTCACTGATGCAAAGAATGTTGAGATATTCTATTCCGTTTATTTGCTTAGAAGTCTTGCAAGTATTTGCAGTAACATACCTACGCCAGACTGTACAAACCTTTGGAAACTTATTCTTCACATAGGTTTGATCTTAAAATATAAATTACATTTCATCATCCTCATTTTTGCATTATACCTATCCCTTTAAAGGTCAATCATACATTTCATTGCACGAGTCTCCTCACAGAATGAGAGGGGTTTAGGCCGTAATAAACCACGCACGTCTTATTCGGAATGGTACTGACAATACTCGTGGTATTGGAATCTTTATGGAAAACTCTCAGGCAACCTGCACCCTCACGATGATTTCCTTCATCATTAAAGCAAGTGATATTTAATTGCTTAAATCGCGCATTAACCCGACGAGTAAGTGCTAGGGATCTCACATGGTCCTTCTGTACGAGATGTCTGGCATGACGAAGTCCTAAACACTAGGCTGTTATTAACTATTAACGTTTATTATATACCTCTAAAATGGTAAAAAAGACGTGTGAGTAATCTCAAGTAATACTAGGTAAATAGCTACACTTTCAAGATAACTACAATCACAAACCAAAATAAACGCATTGCGCAAATAAATAATTGTGTTGCAGACGTTCATTTCCTACGCAATATATTCGAGAAATATAAAGACAACAGTTTCAATTAAAATACATACTTCCTATGAATATATTGTAATGATTTACTTGACAGCGTATGATAAACCGACTGCGCGCTCCGTCTGTACTTATTTCACTTTATATGTCTTTACTTATGTACTGACTTTAACAGTAAATAATTGTAAATGAGATACTGATAACAGTTACTAGTTTATCCATGTCCATACACAATTATTCATTTATTTGTCTTGAGATATATTATTTGAAGCTAAGATACAACTTACAGAGTATAATTTTTATTAATACATAACTATAACCTAAAATAAACTATTTAAAAACTAAATAAAATCTAAAACGTCCTCGAAACCACCGCAGCGAGGCACAGTTCCCAAGATGCTGGCAGCATTGCCCCTTTGGATGGCCCAACTAATTCGTTGGCCAAGGTAACTGCCCGCTCTAGGATCACCGGTAGACTCGATAACCCTTTTCGATAATTCTTTGAAAAGGGCTCTTTGAGATATTGTGTAATTTCTCTGCAAACCTATCTACAAATAATTGGAGTATTTATAAATGGACCGATAAAATAGAAAGATCTCAATTCGATGAACAAAATAAAAAGATTTAATTTGGTGTTTTCGTGAGGATACTCTCTCTGATAAGTATACGCAAATCCCTAACGGACAGGGCTAAAGTTTTGGATTACTAGTATGATTTAAAATAGAGGTTAGAACTCCTCGGCAGACAGCAGTAAAGCCGCTCATTTAAGTCCCAACGATACTGTAAACATAAAGTGCTGCCTCATATATTATGAAAGTCAGAATAAAAAATGATTGAAATTATTTTGGTTAACCTTTTGCATACGAATCAATCTTGTGTGTGTTTAACTACTCGACTTCACTTTTGGGGGCCAATTTTGAATCCCAGCACGCTTTCCACCTCTACCCTTTCTAAGTTAAGTGCGTTTCAAGCAATTAAAATTTCACTTGCTTCAACGGTGAAAAAAACATGCACCTGCATGCCTGAGAGTTCTACATAATGTTTTCAAAGGTATGTCGAGTCCACCGTTCCGCACTGGGACAGCGTGGAGGACTACGGCCTTAACCCTTTCTCATTGTGGGAGGAGACTCGTGCCCTGTAGTGGGCTGGCATGGGTTGATTTGGTGAAATTGACATTTATGTATCGTCGTTTTGTTACCGAGTGATCTTATCTTACTAGATACACATATTGCGTCGACACGTGGTGCCACGACTATGATATTACCACCGCACAAAATATCACAATAGTGAAAGGCTATCGATATAGATACCTAACTTTGTAGCGTTATTTCAACTGTATCTACTTGAAAAACTTACTTAATATAATAAATTCTGCTACAACTCTAGTTAAATAGATATTAAAAAGAGTTCTAATCGCGTATATTGGGCTCAAATATTGCACCAATGGTAGGAGGCTTCGGTCCTGGCTAATTACCCTATCGTCAAAGATGTGCCACCATACGATTGAACATTCCTGTACGACGCCGCGTGGAAATTATTTAGGAGCATGGGTTTAATATAAACGGTATACCATTAACAGGTTAGCCCGCTACCATCCTAGACTGCTTCATAACTTACCAGCCGGTGAGACTGCATTCAAGGGCTACCTTGTAGTTGAAAAAAATATATATATGTACTATCGTTACGATAGTTGCAGGAAAGAGATCAACAGTTTGTAATTCATTGAATTATTATGTAATCAAAGCAGTAAGCTAGCGTTAAGTTAAATCATAAATCGTGAAATGTACTCAAACAAGTTATTACTTATCTATGTGAGACACTGACAGAAACTATAAATCTCTTAAACGATAGCAATCAGTTCGAAACTCATTACAGGTACATGGCGGAATCCAAATTGCATAAAATATTACTTAGGTGCGTGTCACTTCACATATATAATGTATATACATTATTGATTATTATGTTTTTTACTAAAACTGTAAAATTACCATTAACTTACGTGCCTATTACACTTTAGGAACTAACTCTTGCCCGCGACTTTGCTTATTTTTTAATTCTACTATATCCCTTAACTGCAATCTCAACTGATGGTGTCTAAAATGGTTATATTAAACCGTTTCTACGCCACATCGTAACGGAACGCTGAATTGCTTAGCGGCATTTCTTTGTCGGTAGGGTGGATATTAACCACGGCCGAAATCTCTCGCCGGACCAGACAGAAGAAATTTAGAAAATATTATAAATTTCCAAATAGCCCCGGCACCAAACCCGGACCTCCCACTTAAAATCACAGCGCCAGGGAGGTTGTAAAAGTATGTTCGAGCGCATGGTTTCGGCTAAGGCTGTATCATCAGCTACCATTAATCAGCGCAAATGCAGTCAAACTAACATCTGTAATTAATCATGTCATTGAAGGTACACAGCCAATGAAAAAATAAATTATAAAATTCTGAATTAAATTAAATCGGAAATCAAACCCAAGACCGGCCACATAAAGATCACGTGCATACCACTGCACAGTGAAGTACTTAAAATAAGTATTTTCCAAATATTCGTAATATACTGGTGGATATTATATTGTACATAAGCCTCTATACTGAATTAAATTGATATTTTTTTTTAATAGTAATAATTGACAGACCGAACTGAGGCGAAGGTGTTTTTTCATAGTCATCCCAGTTGGTGGAAAGATCTATGGCGTTTTATTTGTTATACTTATTTTGTTTTGTCTATGTTTTTTTGCTCACTTGTCTACGGCAATAAAAAAGTAATGTAGTAAAAACAATGTTTGTTGTTACAATTAAAAATAAACGGTTGTGAATTGTGAATTTGTCTAACAAACCCCGAAAGAGCTCTGACACAAAAAGATCTACTACTACTAAAAATAGTGCTATCCTACTCCAGGGGATGCAGAGTGAAGGAGACAGCTTTACTTTAAGACGAGTGAAGTAAATAAAGATTTGAATACAACAGAATCGGCGACAATGGTTATCTAAGTATTATCTAAATGAAATCATGCCACAGGTGGTCGGACTTGTAGTTGCAACTTTCTGCATCTCAAGTTGCATAGTTTCAATTTCAGAACTTGCGACAAACTGATAAGCTCTGAAGCATTATGCAATCTTAACGTGTTCCTGGGTTTATTGTTGTTTAGTTTTGAAACTTCAGTCTAACTAAAATCTTGTTGGCCTCGAGTCAACTTATCTCAGTTGAGAAAGCTTTTACTCAGTCTTCCGATATAATGGACATGACGGACCTACCTATAAAGATAATGATTTAAATATCACATACTTTATTGGAGAATTTACTACTCAGAATCAACGATGTTAATTAATTCTTCAGTTAAATAATTTTACCACTCCCCTATTTTCTAATCAAGCGGGCAAATAGGTAATGTTGTAAATGAATTGAAGATAATTTAACTTTTAATGAAATGTATAATACTAGGGTTGCCACTTAATTTTTACCACCATATAAAGTAGGTTAAGTTTAATTTATTACATGGTATGTAACATCAAATAGAGTGGGTACAGCATGTGATAATGTTTTATTTATTTGAGTAACTTGAAACTGCTTTTATAAACGTATTATGCACTTATATATTATTTTACTTATATATATATTTTTTATATATATTTTCATTTTCATTTTAAGCAATGAAAATTCAGTAAGAAAAGAATATTGAAACCAAAAAGGTTAAATGATTATTTCACGTACTACTCTCATCCTTACTAATATTATAAATGCAAAAGTGTTTTTGTTTGTTTCATTTTTTGTCAGTCCTTCACGTCCTAACCAAGCAACCAATCAACCAGATTCTAGGAGTTAGTTGAAAACGACTCGAGTGTAAAGTTTAAAATACGTTTGATACCTAAAGTCACACCTTCCCACGATATGTTATAAAAAATAAGTGCGGATAGAATCGTATTGATAAATACTTTGCAGGCGTCCAATATATTACGCAATGAACATTACTTGCGATGATCCACAAAAAAACAGAACAATCCGAACGATCTTATTTATAATGTCCCCAATCTTTATGCGATGCATATCACAGATTTTTATATAATTTAGAGAGCGATTTTTTAAAAGCTAAGTTTTTTAATTAGCAAAAAAGATTAAGTAGGTACATTACGTGTGACAACCCTAAATACACGTCGCAAAACCGCGATCGTGGGCGCAAGATACCGGACCAATTCTTAAGCCGGTGGAAGCAATAAGTAAAACGAGACTTTCGTACAAGCCACCTCGGGGCTTGAACACTATACAATTGCGAATACCAACTTTACACCTACGGTCCTGTGTGTCGCAAAACGAGCTTTGGTGCTTGTTTGCGCGATATAAATAGACTAGGTAGGTATTAATAAATCTTTGAAAAATAACTTAGACTAAGCTGGCTGAGATCTTAAAGGTGCAGTTTATAGAGAAGCAGAGAGGATTTAGAACTAAACGTGGTGCTAAGGTATTACTTCTTCCATAGACCATTTATGATGATAGTATGTCTGCGCCACATCTCAGCCCCCTCTGTAGATGAACAATAACATTTAATCACCTATCTTAGTTGTTAGCGCAATAATGAACAATTGAGAACCTCGTAGGGAGAAATAATATCCTAGGTACCTTATTTTTTCTAGTCTTTTTAAAAAGCAATCCTATTTTCATAACTTTTTTGTGCAGTGTAAAATATGTTCTTATATATTATAGAAAAGCGTACGTTTATTACTATTAATTACTCAAATTAATAGTAATAAACGTACGCTTTTCTTATATTATTATTTAAAAAAAACCTTAATAAACATGACAGTAAAAAGTAATGAAAATATTGTTTACATAATAATATAAGTAGGAAAAAGTTTTATGAAGGACTGAAACTTAGGCAGGAACCTGAATAATGCTCGTTATAAATCAGGTCCAATAGTTTACACAAAATAACCTACAAGTTAGTCAAGAAATCCTAATATTCCTTCAGAATTACCTACAGTGCACAGTGAAACGACAAAGCGCCCACACTTGTCGTGTCAAAGGTAAGAAAATATTTAATTGGAGCTTAAGTACCTATAAATAGGACCTGCGTGCCTCCTCATTTATGTTTCTGTATCGCTTTACTAAATATTAACGATTTGATAATATAAACTAGGTGGGTAGATAGGTACACAACGACGAGGTGGAATATAAAAGAAATGTAACGTAGGTAGGTATAAAATTAGCACATAATTCAAATATAACCAAATAAGCAAAAAAAACTCATGGTTTAATAAAATACCTATTAGGTACCTACTGATAAAAATAATGAATCTTATGAAACAATTCGGAATCAACTTTAGGTTAACGTCAAGTCGCGGAGAGCATGACGTGAATCACGCCACAATGTAAACAAAACGACCGGCCACTCGAAATTAACTCGAACTGAATTAAAATAAACATCAAACCATCTCTCATTGCGTCCACTTATATTCACGACTAGACACGGTTATACGGATATAAATAGAGCTTTGCACCAACTTTGCACATATAAACAATATTTCGATACGGTTTGTCACACGCGAGGCGCTTCGAGTCAAGCGCAGGACGCAGTAACATAGCGTGCACGCACTAGCATTGCATCTGAACGATAGACGGCAGTCGACGAGAAGGGCCTTTTCCCCTTCCGAGTGATCGCGCGGGATGCAGTGAATGCTAATACTTGTCAAGCACAGGGTGTAAACAAAAGACGTCGAACGTTTCAAATGCAATTGAACGGTGCACCTCTGTTATTTGAAAAAATGAACTTCAAGGACTAATTGTGTTTAATTGAGAAAGAAAATAATGTTAAGGAATGCTAAAAAGTTTTTGAAGAGGTTATGGTTGAGGTTTGAATTAAGTTAATGAAAAAAATCATACAAGGGCGATTTTAACTTGATTGCGTGTTCAACTGATAAACTTAAGTCTATAGGTGAATCGGAAAGTTGGCAGTTTTTTTGACATTCAGATGGCTGCCAGTTTTCTCAGAATTTTGCTAAGTCTCAGTGGTTTAAATGAAATTTTATTTTTGCTTTAGTTTTCGATACCACAACTTTGAAAAATTATAAATAGAGTTTGTTCTAAGTAAATTCAGCTCCTTAAACACGGAATTTCAAAATTGTAAACGAGCGTTGATTAATTTGGCACCAACTTTGGTTTGCGCTTTGGCATGTAAAAGAACTTTTAATTGCTACATTTCACGATAGTAACGTTTTAATTGGAGTAAAAGTACACGAGCACGTTGAACAACTAACAAAAAGTTGGGCAAAAAATTTAATCTCAAAATGAAGTGAACTCAAAAGAGCAATTTTCAACATCCTGTATGATATAAACACTGGTGCCATCTGCGCCGGGGAGCCCTTGCATTAGCGGGATGACATTATGCACTACCTTTAGAAGGGTTCGCGGCTTATCTCGTTAAATCAGTCCCACAAGCTACGGAGAAACAATTTACACTGGAGGGTTTCTGTAAACAACCTCCTGCTGATACAAAAGATTTTCTTACTCTTTTTACATGTTTTATGTGCTTACCTTTGCGGAGGGCTTGCAATGTTTTAATGTATAGTTTAAGGGTTACCGTGATTTCATAAAATGTCATAACAGTTCAGAAGTAAAAAAGTAATGTATTGATTACTTTTTACTTCTGAACTTAACAACGTCTAACGAAATCTTAATAACGTTAAGATGATAATGTTTTGTACGTTACGTGTACATGAGTAAAGCGAGGTACATCTCCACTTTTACTTAGTAAGTAAAGCTATATTTAAGTTTATACTAAAATCACTTTGGTGAGAGCTTTTTATTACACGATAGCACGTTGGGAAAGTTTGCAGGGAAAAGAGAAGATGGAAAGCGATAAAAGTACTGGCCTCAAAATATAGTGGAGTGGACCAGAATCTAGATAGTTGTAGAACTGATAGAGGCTAAATGCTAACCTCCAGTAACGTAGAAGAATATAAAGAAGATAAGTGAAGAAGATAACCTTCTCAAAAAAAAAGTATAGTAGTTGTTCAGTATGGATTAAATTGGTTTAAGTTTAAGACAGATAACGCCATTGTGCTTGTAACAACATGAAAGATTAGGCTAGCTTCTGAAATATACAAACTTAAAATTAAGAAGGTTATAATCTTCCAAATAGGTATTTAATGAAAAAATACTTAAACCATTCTCTTTTCTAGATAAATTCTACTCCTGAGAATGAAAAGTAGAATTAATTTGTTATGAATTGTTACCTCTCGCATAGAAATATAATTTTGTATTGTTGTAAGAGGGTGAGCACGCTCTCGCCCCATCTTTGCGTCACTATTCATACCTCTCGATAATGACTGCTATTATTCTCAACGAACGGACTGTTTACGATCGAATCATTTATTAAATATGTATTTACTCTTACATTGGCCTGTGGAGAAGAATAAAAATAGAATCTTTCCTTTAAAGTCCGCCAATGCTCCTAGAACTATTTGTACGATTAATTCTTTGAAACTATGCAACCGATTTTAATGCATTTGTCAACAATAGAAATTCAATTGTACAGAATAGCCAATTATTTCATACATGTGATTTGCTTGATTTGTAATGCTGTCGAAACAAAAATTATATTTTTGTGCACTTGCGGACGATCCAATTGATGAATCAAGGAATTTTATATAGACTTTTCATAACTCTAAACTGTACCTCCATTATATATACCCATACTAGTATCTCCATTGCACCCTTGCAAAAACGGGGAGGGACGCTAGTTATAAAAAGTATTTGAAGAGTATCTATACTTATAATAAGTTTATTCGCATGTTTTGTTAATAACTACGAACCTTTTCATAGTATCAAAAATTATTAACTCTAATTTGAAAAGTGTCTAAAAACACTCCTAATTCATGATGCAGAATATGTTTAAGTACTACTATGATTCATAAGAAAGATAAAAAAAAGATGCTAAATATAAAGAAAAACTTGCTTAATAAAAAGGATTTGATTAATTTAAAGTTTCTAGCTATCTAGGTAGCCAGTGGGTAAAATGGGGGCAACGACGTCGGTAAACAAAAGAAGTTAGTTTCAAAGCTGTTGCTGCACTGCAGATAACAACTGCAGATCTAAAGTGCCTGTTCTTAACCTATGCCAACTTTGTAGAGCGCGATAGAGTGGAAAATAATTATGAATATTTTAAAAATATGCTATTAAACTAGAGAAATGTATTTTTCACACCACTTAATTGCCAATGCACAACATATGATAGATAAAATTAAAAAGGGTCATTACATCATAAGGTTTAGCGGGGTTGTAATGTACTGTAATCCATTATCCATGTAGGTTGAAATATCATTTGAATAAACAAACATCCCGCATCAGGAGAAAATTCTATTCATCCTCGCTTCACCCAGGGTTCTAGTTGCAATAAAGCAAGTTACACAGTAGCTGTAGATACACTTGGCGGCCTTTACACATAATAATATATAGCGGTCTCTTCCAACCAAAGACGTAAAACCCATAACTGTAAACGCAAGGTAGGTGGTGCAATATATTTAACATCATAGGCATATTAATAAAAATAATTCCCGAGATAAAATTAACTCACAAATTCCAGTACGGTTTAAAGAAAAGAAATCAAAGAAGCTGTAAGCTCTTTGGAAGCCGCAGTAAAACTATTTATGGAATATTTTAAAGTGTCAGAAGAAATATAATAAAAAGGCCCGAATATGAGTTTGTTAAGTGTGCAATGGATTGAAATATACGAAGATACATTTCAGAAGCTGAATTAGGAACTTTTTGATTACTTTGAAACTGTAGCTAACATCGTGTTTTGAAGTATCATTTTATAGTTCTATCAATCTGATTTTGATAATGGTTTTGTAAATAAGGCTTCAGGATTAATAAATAAATAAAAAATGTGTATCAGGTCCCTTGAATTTAAATCCGAATGACGTTCGTACCAAAAAAAATATAAAAGAATATGCATTAATTAAAAAATGAAAAATATTACTTAATATTATTTAGTAAACTAAAAATAAAAATCAAAAATAGTAGCGTTCAAATTCACGTTAACCATGTGAAACTAACACGGAAATGTACAGTAGCGGTTAAAAATCAACTATTCCCGAATCACTAGTAAAACGAGATAAAACTATTCGTGGAACTTCTAAAAGTAACTGGTAATTTATTGTGAAAACGCTCGAATATGCGCTTCCGAATCCGTATTGATGTGTACCAAGAATTAAATGGTTATTCTTTTAACGTATTTTTTTTTATATTTTCTCACAAGACGGTGGTGATGGTGGTGCTGGAGTGGTGATTTCGCACTGGAAGGCGCAGTATTGGTAAAGACCCAATAAAGTGGACAGAGGACAAAAAACGACTTCCAGGGAGTCGTTGGATATGTATACAAGTAGAACGTAGCGTGTGTAAATCATTACAAAAGACCTACGTCGTCCAGTAGTGAGTATCCTATGGTTGAGATGATGGTCATAGAAGAATATAGAAAATACAAACTATTGGTTGTTTAGAAACTTGTTGACATGCACAGATGGCGATATTGCTGCAAACAATTTTTTCAAAGTAGACCCAAACATAAAAGAATAGACATAAAGATTTGCAACTGAAGCCGTGATATAGGGATCTTTTTGCTGCAACTAATCTTATAGGCAACGTTTGTCGAAACAAATCATCATTATCAGTTATAGAAAGTTTCGATCCACTTATGTCAGTTTGCAGAACAAAGGACACTAAGATTGGCATTGCTGTAATCATTTCCTTCTAGCATACAGTTTGCTTCTGCTCGATCTCTAACATTGTCATCCTATCACGAAAATACACGGTACTAATAACACCTTGTCAAGCATGAGAGCGCAAAAAGGATCAAAGCAATTTGTGCTACCTATATTATTTATAGAGCAGTTATATTACTTAGTCGGTTTACTCAAAATGTCACGAAATTTCAACTATCCCATTTAAGTAAGTGATAAATGGTAGGCATGCGATTCGTCGTCAGCCGAATGTATCGTGATTTATTACTGCTTGATAGTATTATGTTATTTCTTCTTTCCGAGTAAAATGATAGATGTGTTTGATACTGCAAACGTATTTTTAATGAATATTTATAAATATTAAATAAATAAACATAAATGATTTAGTTTCCCGTTAAAACTATTTCAATATTCTGTAGGATCATCCTTACTTTCCAAACTTTGGTATGGATGTTCAATGTTTTAGTGCTTACGACAGAAGGCACGAGTTTAAAACTAAGCTTATAAAAAATCCCATAAGCGTTAACGACTTTGTTTATAAATAGCATGTTTTGTCTTATATTTGATGGATGCAGTCCAGAAATGTATTCATACATTTCACCTTTCGAGCACTTTCAAATATATTTAATTTACAAAATTTTTGAATATAGTACTCTAGTATAGTAGATATTAATTACTGTGTGATTGATAGTTTAGTAAACAGTAGGTTTTTAACACAAAATGGAGAAACTGACGATGAAGACTACGAAAGGCCACCGGAACTATACAAAAATAAAGATTTCAAGAGTTGCGATTCGATTACTATTTATAAGGTTGCTATGCAAAAGCAACCATATAAAGCTCATAATAACAAAGGCGCTGATGCTTAAGTACCAGGAGAACTCCTCAGCAATGAACGTACTGTAATATTCCTATATATACACCACATCAGGTAAAGCAATATTTTGTAAAAGGTACTGAACAATTACCATTTGAGTACCCAGATTATTACAAAAACAACCCTCTAAATAGGGTTAAAAGATTAGAAAGAAAACCGAAAATATAATAAAAAGTAAAGAGTAAAAAATAAATATTTCCTACAACATTTTGAAGTCAGTGCCAAGAAAGCATAAAAATTACTACATACTTTGTGAACTGTTCGGTATAGTAGCTAGGTTGGTACCTAGTCATTTTTAAATGGGAATTTTACAAGAGGGACCCATAACGACTACGTTGTGTATAAAGGCATGTTATTTTATACATTGCTAACCGTAACTGCATCATAACAAAAGGCTTTGTTTCTCTATAACTTGATTAATTGCATGAACCATCTCTTTCTTTGTAACGTTGTGTACCCAATAATTATAGCCTTGCAAGATAAAGTTAAGTATTTAAGTCTTAAAAAAGGAATCTTTAGAGTTCTAATAAGAATTACGTTTAGTTCCAAAACATTAACCAATGTATGTATATAGCTCGTAATCCATATAACTTTTACAGAGGAGAATAATACCAGGAATTGTATCAGGGAGCTTTTAGACACAAAGAAAACGGCAAGTCCAAAAGTTACGGATGAGACCTAGTAATAACGTTTAATATTAAGGCCTTAAGTATTTTTCTCATACTTAAGGCCTGAATAAAAAACGTTGTAAAGCAGGTAAATTTATACAAAACTAGTTGCTTTCTCACAGCTGTTTTTTACTATACTGTATTCGACATTAGAAAGAAGCAGTTAAAGAATAAGCATTATGGAAAAGTAAAAATACTTTACAATGCAAAGTTTGTTAAAGGTGGTTTAAGACTTGCAGAAATCTATACAAATCCTTATAAATATTACGAACCGATAATGGAAGTTAACAAAAAAACAAAACGTACGCCATTGACCAAGTTTAAGAACGATAAAACATGCAAGTTAAAAAACAATCTTTCAATAAAAGTAAGAGAAATTGGTCCTCATTTCTTTTAAACAAAAATATATATTTTTTATGTTAAAACAAGAGCGGGATTAACGGAAAGCATTGAACCCATTACGCGTTATTTATGAGGACATAAAGGGCGAAGTTTAATAAGTGGGATTTGAGCGGGGACCAGCGAGAATCGTATAGGAATTGCTGACGTTCCTGTGAACCTTTTATGAGAAATAAATCAACAAATTGAAATTTCATCCTATAGCTTTTGCTCGTATGTACTGCCCACTATTAGCGTGTACTAGTATCGGTATTCTCTAACTTGCATATCTGTACATAAATTACTTTAGTTATAAGTATTACGGCAGTGAAACTTCTTTAAAATCATCATTGTGGTTTGAAACTCGTTAAAATGAAAATAAATACATATAAAGAAATAAATACGTAAAAGTATAGGAAAGAAAGAGATTTTATCTACACATTACACATTTTGTTTCCTATTTTTGTTACCATGGAAACTGAATAATATGTAGATATAGACACAAACAAAAAAAGAAAATGTATAGGAGAGAATGAGATAGAATACATTACACATTTTGTTCTCCATTTTAGTTGTTACGGAAACTGAATAATATGCAATATTTCATATTGGCCGGCCAATTGGCGCAGCGGGCAGCGACCATGCTTTCTAAATCCAAGGCCGTGGGTTCGATTCCCACAACTGGAAAAAGTTTGTGTGATGAACATGAATGTTTTGCAGTGCCCGGGTCATCTTAGACTCTTCGCGGAGACCCGCTACTAATGTTATTGATTAATTTAATAGTTGTAACTCACTTTTGCATTCATAATATTTTTTTGCATTCATAATAAAATACCAAATTTCATCAATTTTGCTTTATAATCAAAGTTCAATAAGATACCTAACTTCATCAAATCCGTTGAGCCAATTTAGCATTAGGTATTAACATAATTGCGCTTTAAATCTATCCCACAGGAATTCTGCATTTTTCCAAGGTAAAAAGTAGTCCATTTTACTCGTTACTTTAGTCCGTTCTACTTCCGCAAATTACGTTAATCTTTTGTACCTACTGCTATGTAAAAAAGAGGCAAGCAGAAAAACCAAAAATTCAACTATTGAATTAGAAAAACTAGAGCTAAATCGTTTCTCTCATGATGTAAAACAAGAAATGAGCTATGGCGCGTCCTCTAAAATAAATAGAAGCGCGGCGCTAGGAAATACTGTCATAATAAAGCTTCTTTATGGCATAGGGAAGCAAACAAAGACCTACCGCAAAAGAGAAAAGAACCGCAAACAGAGCAAAATAATGTGTACCGGGTTTTATACGGAGGAAACTATTCAACTGACTCAACAAATTTTTCGTTTTATTTACATCGTATTTTTTTTTAATGAGTTCAAAGCCGAACCTTATGAAGCAAGAGCGTAAGGATATTTATTTTGTAAAACTATAATTATAAATTATGATATAGGTGATAGCCTAGTGATTAACACTACAGCCTACCTTTCGGTGGTACCGAGTTCGATCCGCGACTCGCGCATCTAACTCCTCGGAATTATGCGTTTTTAATATCAGTAACTAAAATATCACTTCTTGAACGGTGCAGAAAAATCTCAAGGTTTTCAATAATATTCTCAAAAGCGTGTCGAAGTCTACCAATCCCTTGGATCCTATCACCTCTGAGAAAAGCGCTGACAACGACGTTTTGTTCAAGAATATCTCCTATTAATACTTATAGAAGAACGATACAAAGCTGTCATAAAAAAAGAGAGACAGTCATAACTTAAGCTGTTTTTAGATCAAATGTGGACATCTGGTGTGGCAGCAAAAAGCTGACCTTCCTATTTTGTATAAAACAATAACTTGACAGTGAGCGTATACATACGAAAAAACATATTTAATCAATAAAATTGACACCTTCATACGCACACACGTACATATTTGTTCATAAACTGGAATGTTATTCGAACTGACGCACTTTTCATAAGCGGTGTCTTAAACCCTTTCTATAACTAACCCAATATGTGTCTATACACAGCACACTTCAGTTGGTTTGTTGATAGAGCAGATCTGCTTTGAACGCTCGTAAACATAAACAAATGTGACGTAGCTAACGAGTAGCGTGGTGACCGCGTTTGCACCACCCAAACATTTACTTAATGCTTCACGATAGGTATATATGCAGGCTTCATTTTTGAAATTTTCAGTTATAGTTCTATAGTATATTTGTCACATCAATGTCGAACGAACAGTGTAGAGCGCTACGCAGGGCGGTGTCAGTCCAAGCGAATATTGCACGCAGACTTGCCCGGTGTATAGAATTGTAAAGTACATACTGTTCATAATTCTTTCTAAAATAATAAATGCGAAAGTACGTTTGTTTGTCCTTCCTTCACGCCCTAACTCATTTTATGTAACATAGGCTTCTTTTTATCCCACACAAACAAATGATTGGTAAAAAACCGCAAGTTTTTTTTAACTGATACTAAAATAATGGTGTTAAATATGTTGTCTGATAAATAAATAAATGTTTACATTTTATCAATGAAATATCTGCCTTGGAAACCTCAAGTGGTTATCTAGTTAGTGGACCTGCCCAGTTTCTAAACTGGATTAGTATTACTGGAAAAATTTACTATTTAAACAATTAAACGTAAACGAAACACGCATTAAAAATAACCGCGGAAAGCGCTTCAAAGAAGAAAAGACATGCTAAATCAATAGAACTTTGAAAAATTGTTGTCAAAATAGATCGACGTAAATCGCTCCCATCTATGTCCCATCATAAACAGATGTGACACGGACGACTGGCTATGTTGGTTTAACGCAAACATTTGCCTAAAGCTTCACGTCATACATATTTTAACGTCGAAAATGCCAAATCTGCAGAATTTTAGAGCGTCGCACAGCATATCATGCATCAAAAATCAGTAACAAATAAAAGTGTTGAATGCATAGCTAATCTAGGTATACAAAATCTATGCATCTAATCTATTTAAACGAGCAAATCTTAAATATATCTATAGTTTAAATCTGTATCTTGGCCCTAACGATTTGGATAGTAGTTTATAAATTGATTAGGTTTTGCTTCTCCTCATATAGGTTTCTTATTGCTAGAGTACTTTTTTTTTATAAAATGTGATTTTACGCAATAAAAACTTTTCTTTAAAACACCGTCCCTAAAATCTCTAAGGCTACATTGGGGTAAAAATTTAGTTTGGTTCACGTTTTCCTTTTCATATTTGTGTTATGTATAACTAAATACGTTAATTATCCTATAAAACTCGATTTTATAATACTAAAATGATAAGATTTTCATAGAATAAAAAAACATAACAGACATTTTAACTTACAAGGCATTAATACTATGCCTCATAGCATAGGATCTCAAATTAAATTAAAGTTTGGTGATAATAATAATTGCAATAAACTATTTTTAAATTAAAAAAAACCGACTTCAACATACGCCCAGGAACTACAGAGAAAAAAAATTGTTGATTTTTTAATAACAGCTCAACCGATTTCGATAAAATTTAAATGGGACCATCTGGAAAGTATGCCCTTTAAAACCTAAAATAATTTTACAAATCGGTTCGGGCGTCTTCGAGTATAATCGGGTAACATACCTAATTAAAAAAAAAGATTCGGCCGAATTGAGAACCTTTTTGAAATCGGTTAAAAAGGGATTATAAGTCATATTAGGGAAAACAAAAAGAAGATGAAACTAATACTATTTTCAATACATTTTATGAATATAGATAGGTATATTAATAATACCTACACCTTATCATAATATTGTTATTGAGTTTAAAACACTCAATTTGTTATTAAGCACCATCAACAAATATTTACACAGCAGTTGACGTAACTGGATTTATAAGAAAAAAAACCAAAAACCAAAGAAGCACGTGCGTGTCTCGACCTTTGACCAGCAAAAACTCCGAGAGCTCTAGAGCAAAACTCAAGTATCGTTACACGTTAACACCCCATTAGCTGCTTCATGTTCAGCTGTCAGCTTAGGATTACCAAAAACTAAGTTATGATTATTGGGATTAATTTTACCATCTGCTACTTCATCATCATCATCATCGTAATTGTCCCACTGTCAGAGACTCTCTAATGAGGAGAGGACAGAGAAAGAGAAATATAGAAATAAGACTCACCATTATCTAATATTTAACGAAGAGATTTAATAATAATCTCTTTTATAATAATACTAGCGGTTGCCCGCGACTTCGTCTGCGTTTGATTTTGTTTTTAAAGTATTCAGTATCGCTAAGTCTTAAATTAGGGGTTTGCTGTCCGCTGATGAATTATATCCTCTATCTCCAACCACATTCATCAGATCTACACAAAGTTTGGGCAAAATTAAACACATATTATAACCTCTATAGTACAAAAATAATTATTTAAATCGGTTATATTTTGTCGGAATTATGGTGTAAAACCGTTAAACATTTTCATCCCCTCTCCCAAAGGAACCGAGCTTAATGTCGAGATAAAAAGTATCCTATATTACTTCTAACACTTCCAAGAATATGTGTACAAGGTTTAATGAGGATCGGTTAAGAAGTTTTTGCGTGAAAGCGTAACAAACAAACTTACATTGGCATTTATAGTATTAGTAGGCATAGGGATGTTTATTATAATAATAACCAGAACGCACAGTTTAACGTGCGTTTCGAAGCACAAAAGTAAAATAAAACCAAACGCACTATAAAGATATATAGGTACACCCTTCCAGTTCTATCGGTTATGTGCTGTTAACATCTTTGTTATATCCATTTAAATAGGTCAATGTTTACTTTTTACTTGAAGCTAATTAGTTGTATTTTTAAACAATGAAGGCAATATTTTTTCCCGCGTAGGTAATTTATCAACAGAATTAATGTAACGACATAATTTTTAAGTACGTTTGACGCGTACTGTGGATACAAGCCTCAAAACGTGAATAACTTATTATATATAACTTGCAGACCAGTGTAACTTACCTACCTACCGGAAAACACGAATAAAATGAAATTTTCTAAAAATGAATCCTAGCTAGATCGATTTATCACCCCCGAAACCCCATGTTTACTAAATATTATGAAAATTGTTGGAGCCGATTCCGAGATTCCAATTAAATATATACAAGAATTGCTCGTTTAAAGATATAAGATTAGTCAATGACTGTATTAAGATGAGACAAATCCCAATAATATTAAAACCATGGCAACATTACTTCTACCTAATCTGGCCCCTTACCGATAATTGGTTTTTCAAAACATCGCCCCACGTAACTTGAACCTTATCTCGCCTTATCGCCTGCGAGAGGAAACATGGCATTATATATAAATACGTACCCACTACTTTTTCATAAAAAATAAACGTTTAATTTTATTGCTGCATTTATTTTGTTTTGACAGCCGATTGGCGCTGCGGGCAGCGATCCTGCTTTCTAAGTCCAGTCCAAGGTTATGGGTTCGTTTCCCACAACTGTAAAAATGGTGTTTGTCTGTATTTTATAAGGATTTATGTATATTATTCATAAATAATAGTTTAAAAAAAACTAAAAAACAAGCTTTTTATAGAAAACCGAACTAAGAAATAGAAAATAAATTTTAATAAATTTAAATTAAGAATAGTGTTAAAAATAGAAAATAAATATAAATTAATAATAGTAAATTTATTTTATCGTAATAAAAGGGTGGGAGGAAGCTAGGAGGGTTCCAAACGCGCCCTGGTCTAAGAAGAGCCTACAACCATCCACCTTCTCACAGTCTAGTTAATGTTGAGCTATGAAGTAAGAGCAATTCATACCCAAGCTTTTTTACCATACATGTAATCCTTAATATTATAATAGGATTTTTCTATAAGCTTAAAACCATATCTTATGGCATTTGGGAGGACAGTAGGGTTTTGACTCACTTTTCTTGTTCACTTTCTAGACGCATGTAGGAGTGCTATAAAATTAAATTAAATTTTTGGTTTAACTTGTGCACGTATTTAAAAAAAGTTTTTTTTTTATTATATATCGCACTGTTATATTGAACAAAAGATTGATGAATTTACTCGATAGCTAATGATTGGTATATACTGGCTATCAATGACTGCAAATAGGTTCTATAAATAAGAATGTAAGGTATAAATGTGGTGGTGTCAAAAAGGGCCATTAAACTTTCGCTTCGTCATTCGAAAAACACATTAAGCAGTTATCGGCCCCGTTATTAAGAATTAAATAGGTGGAACATTATTGTATATAAACCTGTATCGGTTTTTAAAGGCTAAATCCCCTCTATACATGTATATAGGTGTTGTAGGCTTGTAAGTCATAATGTTTTTGTGCAAAGAAAGCAAAAGCTAGTTAAATGATTGTAAATGAATTTATAATTTTTATTTATTGTATACTCTTTATTTGTACACCACTATAAAGTTAGGGAAATAAAAGAATAGAAATACAAAGATAGCCGTCGATCTCTGCCTGGCAACCTTAGGATTAGGACAACATGAGCGAGAAAGGTCAGGTGGTGTAAAATTAAATTGCAATCCCAAAACAATTATTATCTGAAACTTGATTAAGAAATAATACATATTTTAAATTAAAATAAAATAACGTAGGTAGTTTTCATAACAAGTTTGAGTGACTTGAAATCAAATTAACGTAGATATTGTGCAATATGTGCTTATTGTTGTTTTAATATTATCTAGGTCAATAATCAATTTATTTTACTATCGTCTGAGACCCTATTTGAACATTAAAGTAAACACAGCTTATAATGGCTGTAACGGCGTAGCAAAATAAGCAAAGGTCTCTTCATACATACCTACCTTACTAAAAAAGATCCGTTAAAAATAGCTCAGACTTTCTGATGAACAACATGAATGTTTTTAGTGTCTGGGTATTTATGAGTATATTATAACTGAAAAAAGAATATTAATTCATAACATGTAAAAACAAACACACGGAAATCATTTGCATCTCATACTAATATTGAGGGATCAGGGATGCACAAAACTTGATTGTACAGTTATGTAACCGCATTTTTTATAACGGTAGGGTATTCACATAGCACATCAATACAATCAAGATAAAATAACTTGAGCTTTATCATAAAAGATATGGTTATTTACCCACCATCCATTTATTTATTATATATATAATAATAACAATAATTAAACAAGCAGGCCTCACTAACAAAGGGCAAGAAGTAAAACAGCGACTAGACAAAATAAAACAAAAATAAAAAATCTAATCTTCAATATTCTACACATTTAAGAATTTATTTATTAAAATTCCATTGTAAGCTTAAGAGTTAATAATAGGAGCGTGAATACTGCCGACTGACAGAAAGACAGACAAACATTTTAATAACTTACCTACTTGAGTTAAATTAAAAGCTAAACTTCTCAATATTGATCCAATAAATTATGCTTTAGAGGGTAACAAACAAATATCTATATAATTATTACTTCAAATTACATTAATTTTTTGTAAAACCCGCGGAAGCGTTTATTTTTAGAGCCCAAAAATACAAGGCTGTTTCCAGTAGGGAACTAATATTATGTATGCCAGAATATACGTAATCATGTCTACCCATTTTCTCGTCTTATAGAAACAGAACGCAAAAATTGTAGACATAATTATCCCGAGGTGCATATCTTAGCTCTAGAGGATGCTAGCTAACTTATACAATATCGTCAAGATCGGTTTTGCTGCTAAGTTCTGGTGCCTGGTGGTGTTCGGGAATAAAAACGATCCTAGTTCTGCTCCAGGATGTAAGTTATTACATATTTGCCCAATTTAATCGCGATCTGTTCATTTGCGGACCCGAATATAGGTTACAGATAAAAAGGACAGATTCGTGTAGACAAACCAAACGACGTTTAAAAAAAATGTCATTGCAAAAACCAAGAGCTGATTTCCGTCAAAACCTTTCTTGACTACGACGCACAACCCTAGAGAAATTTACCTTTCTAATTCCAAGTTTCTAGATTTAAAATTAAAATTACATTATATTTCGTGTTGGTCTGTATTTTTTACTTACATATAATATGTTACCAAGGAATTACTAGCTATATAACTTTGACATTAATAGTCGAGTAAAAGATCAATAACAGAATAATAAAGTTAATATCTTCAATAAGAATTAGCTGACGTTTGCCATCAGCTAATTTCATAGTAGGTATTGGCCGAAAAATATAAGTCCGAAATATCATTCCAAACATCTGACCGTGATTCCATTAAGGTCCCACAGTAATGAAATTTAATTATGGTCACTTAAGGCGAATTTAGAGACACCTTAGTGAACATCATTCAGTATTAATTAATTAAAATGAAGAAGTAGGAATTGACCGATCCAAGACAAAATTTGTACTACTTTTTATTGAAAAACATTGATATTACAACAAACTTTAATAAGTGATATCTGCATATTGTCTGATAAAAGTACAGAATACTTCAGACCGGAACACAGCAACAATGCAACAAGCGGCAGAAATAATAAATCGTACTTCCCCGAACAAGCGCTGTAACAAAAATCTACTATTACTAAAACGCGGGCAAGAAGAGCGACAAGAAGGCGAACAAGAAATTGAAAAAATGATGAACATGTATAATGCGAGCCTATTAAGTGTGTATGTGACCAGCAGTGAGAGTGCGTACACGATGAGTACACTTGTGTGCGAATAAATTTATTTGAGCATTCGCCTTAAGGTTTGTGTGGTATTTAAGTCCCAGTCGGGCCGGTTCCCTTAGATGGTGTATCCCGGTAAGGAAAGTAGACCCATTGTGAGCGACGACGGTTGTTCACCCACAAGAACTCATGGAATTCTAATGGAAAATGGCCCACACGTTTGGGATTGCTCTCACTTTTATAAAGCGTTTAGGGTTAGGGTTTTATTTTGGCAACGAATAAACTAAGACTGGGGTCTATAGAGCGTACCTTCTTATACTCGACAGTCGCTCAGACTCGAATTATGATACAGTTAAAACGAGATAAAGTCGCGTTTTTACCCTAACTTTTACTAAGCATATTTAAAATAAGCTTACTCAACCTAAGTAGGTATAGTCTCCAAAGCTTTGTAATTTGAATAAGGTACAAACGCGATTAAACCTACTATTTACATACATTATTATATTACATATATTCCTGGTGTTACCTGGATATAACTTCTGTGCAAAGCTTAACCGAAAATAGTATATTTTACAGGACGTTTAAAATTTTTCCGTAATACCTTACTTGCAATATAAATAAAAATTCTAAATTCATACATGATTTAATGTCTTAGGCTCACAATAAAATGAGCAGTTGCTCTATTCTTCTTCAATAAGTAAGTTTTATGTAAGGACTATATACTAAGATAGGCGCGAGTAGGTAACGGATGCTTGCACTGCGTTGTGTAACTAGGGCCTTCTAATTATCTAGCGATTGTAAAAAAATTACAAAGTCCTTACACCCGTATTTACAAAACATCAATCAAGAAAGTCCCTTAACTTGTATCTTTTGTATTAAAATACGAACCACTCCTTGACAAATTATTCTTCCTAAGCACAAAGGTCGTGAGACGTTCATTGAAGCGGGGAAAATGACAGACAATGGCTTGTTAGTCTTTTGTCGTGAGCTTTGGGATGCCACGTGACATCCGTGTTGTCTGCGTATTGCGTAATCAGGGAAGCGTTGACCGGCACTCGGGAGTCAAGAGGGTGAACTATAGACTGTAACGTTGCAGGAGGAAAGAAGTTTTGATATAAATCTTACCCGGCTAAGTTTGCTGTGGACTTCTTACACAATTGCGCGTTTAAAACCAGCCCGATTTAAGTTGACAAATTCGAAAAAACCACGCGTTAAAAATGCCAAAAACTCAGATTTGACTTATTAATTAACAATTCATTTGAGATCCCTAAAATAAGGATTATAATAATTCACTGAGACTTATTACTGCATCGTAGACTGTGAAGTCTCATCTGAATGAACTAGCGTGGCGGACTAAGGTCTTAACCCCTTCTCGTTTAGAAGGAGACCCGTGCCATGTAGTAGGCTGGTAATGGGTCGATGGATGATGATGATGATCATGATGAAGATGATATCTCTCTATCGCATCTGAAACGATAACCTATACGCGAATGACTCTCTCTTTTGGTCTTAGATTGTACTAAAGTTATGTATGTAAAAATTTTAAATTCGAAATGAGCAAAATTGGGCTAAGTTGGTCTGGAGGTGTGACTAGACTGAACAAAGTGCGACACGAGCAGGTCCGCGCTAGTTTCAAAGTCGCGCCTATATCATGTGATGCGAAGAAACGATGAATATGTTGTAAAAAAAGCATTGTAAGTACCAGAACATAAGAGAAGTAGAGGATGACATCCGGCAACTTGGTGGACGAACCAGCTTGACGAAACTTTTATTGGAAGCGGAATAGCCCGACCAGACAACCTAGGACAGATTATCTTGGCGTCAGAAAATTAGGATAGCCGACCCCAACTGAAGTGGGATAGAGCTAGGAAGACGAAGAAGAACTAAGTATGTAAAATGTTCCCAATGGATGCATTAAATCTGAATAATAATTATAATATTCTACTACGGGTCGCGATGTCCTGATTAGACTCACAGAATTTACCAAATATTGTGTGCTTTTGAGTTTCTCTATAGGTAAATAAAGTGTCAAACCCACCAGTCCGGAATTGTTAAATTGGCGTTGTCCGCAACTTTGCGACGTAGAGCGCGTTCGTCGCTTTGTCGATCGCGGTTATAAACTGTCTTTTAGGGCTCAGACGAACGATAACTTGAACCGTCATCGTCATTACATCAGGTCAACCCTATGTTGCAATATTGATGTGGTATTTACGCGGTGGCACTGCGGCTTTCTACATAGAAAAAGCTATGTTACGCCACACAATGCAGTGCACCGCAGCGCATGTACGACAGACTTACACATGACTTACTTGTGCATATTCGCTAATTGTCTTTGCCCCATGTGATACTTAATAATCTTTAAAGCCCGCATCCTTTTTCTTATAAGATAACGAGCCTGTAAATTTATGTAAATAATCTTGCGCGCATCGATTGAAAGTTTTACTTTACAAACATAGATCATGAGTAAACCCCCTAATGACGGCATCTCGGCACCTCGCCAATAGAGGGCGCTAGACAAAAATAGAATGCCGTTCCCAATCCGCGCAGATAAGTGTTATAAGTTAACTAATGCGACAAATAATTTTGATTAACTTGGATTGTCTTGTTGACTGTCTATTACCAAAAATTATATAATATCAGACCAGGACGCGTTTGGAACCCAAGTAGCTTTAGTTTTATGTTTACGAATATAGTTATCGCCATCATCTAACTACTGTGTACACATTTCTCATATAATGTATGCATCAAAAGTGCCATCTATGGGCCTACTTGAATAAAGCTATTTTTGACTTTGACTTTACCCTAAACAACTAAACTTAGGACTGTGGTTGTAAGTGAGAAATCCCGGCCTCGATCCCAGAAATTTGCTCTGGTCGGTTTCGGCCGTGGCTAGTTACAACACTACAGAAAAAGACGTGCCACTAAGCGATTCAGCGTTTCGGTATGATGTGGCGTCTAATCCGGGAATGGGTATGAGTTTAATAGAACTGCTATTTCCCTAACAAGCTAGCCCGTTAGCATCTTAAACTGCATCATCACTCACCATAAGGTTAGATTGCAGTCAAGTGCTAACTATAGCGGAAAAAGAAAAAATGGGAGATAAGTTTATAAAAGCAACATTAGTTTCACACTGCTTTGAGTTGAAAAATGTATAATTTAAAAAATCGCGTAAGAATAGGCCCAGGAGTTTCAGGAATCACAGTCTTGGGCCAATTGTACAAACAATGGCAGATCGCGTCGTGTCGGACTTAATATAAACCCCCTTTGTTACAGATATGTATCTATTATATAAAAAAGCGCCTAAGGATGCGTACTTTATTTTTTCTTTACACTTAGATGATAAGTTCGTACCAAATAAATAAAAATCTACACTGAAGAAATACCTAATGCTATTTCGTCTGTATCGGTCGAACAAAGTTGCGCCATACACACGGGCACCCTAAAAATTTAGGAATGAGATACTTAATCCATACCATACTAATATTATAATTTGTTATGTTTTGTTTGTTTGTCCTGGCTTAGCAATAAATACCCTTAGCGCCCTAACTAAGCAAACCATTGATTTAATATATTACTATCAAGAGAATAATCAAGTTGATTTTCAGCATAGAGTTAGAGTTAGTCGACGGAACATTGGATACTTTGTATCACTGGAAAACAACTGCTAGAAAATCATCACCATCGTAATATCATCCCATTACTGTCCCACTACGGGGCACGGGTCTCCTTCCGCAATGAGGAGGGTTTAGGCCGTTGCCCACCACGCCCAGTGCAGATTGCTGGTCATCTGAGAACTCTCAGGCATGCCGGTTTTCCTCCAGCGTTAAAAGAAGAAGATATTTTAATTGCTTAAAAACGCACATAACTTAGTAAACTCGGCCTCCGAAAGCGAAACCGAAGTCCTAAACACTAAGCTATCGCCACTTTGTGTGTGTTTAACACACAAAAACACACACACTTATACACGTAATAAATTGTATGTTGATAATGTAAACTTCCTAACATGTATTCTCTCTTTTTGGTTTTTTTTTTTTTTTCTCTAATCTCGATGCACATATGGGACAGACACAGACAGACACTGGATATCCTAGTTTGGGGGTCCAGGGTAATTTTAGAAAAAACATTGTACTTTTAAGCAAATAAAAACTTTTTATTATTATTATTACTTAGCTTATCTTATTATTTACTAGCACCAGATAGTAAATACCTAGATAATAATAGATCCGTGGGGTCCGGAGGCACGAGCTCTTTTCAAAGAATTATCGAAAAGAGTTATCGAGTCTACCGGTGATCCTAGAGCGGGCAGTTACCTTGGCCAACAAATTAGTTTGGCCATCCAAAGGGGCAATGCTGCAAGCATCTTAGGAAGGTGCCTCGCTACGGTGGTTTCGAAGACGTTTTAGATTTTAATTAATTTTAAATAGTTTATTTTAGGTTATACATATTTATAAAACAAATATTTTAAAGAATAAATAAATTAATTAGTAATGAATCAAATTTAAAATAATTAAATTATTAGATAGCTATACGTGATTTGTAAATGATTATAATCGCTGTCCTATGTCATTCAATTACAGTTACAACAGGCAACAATGGTGGGCATTTCCGATGTTCTGTTCCGAACGCTCAATTAACACTTTACGAAGTCTTAATTCGGTAACGTTAAAAGAGGAATAAAATTAGTTGCGGCTCATTGTTCTTAATAGGATTTAAACTCGGCACACCGAATAGATTGTAAATGAGTCCCATATTTCAAGAGAGCAAGCTGTGCAAGATTCCGTCCATATCTAAATAAACTTATTACAAATGCGAAAGTGTGTTGTTTGTTTTTTTATGACATATTTTTGGGCCCACCATGACTGACATATTCTAGGAAATTATATCAAGATCTGTAATCTCCTTAAAAGTTTGTTCGTATGTGGTGGATGTACGTAGAATACTTTTCGTACCGGTAAAAGTAATGTTCCCGCGGGCTCGAAAACAAATGCGAATAAAATGGTGGCCAATAGCTAGCTTTTTCCACTGTCAAAATAATAGAATATAGGTACGTATGATACTAAATTATACAATTGTATTTGTAGATTCATCGTAAGATTTGCATATAAAACAATGTCGATTTAACCATTCAATTTATTTTTCTATATCGATGATATCCTACTTTAATAAATTAAACATTGTGTAAAAAGATAAAGCCCACCTGTATTAATAAATAAAGTTTTATTGTTAATGACTATTAAAGTAATACAGTTAAGCACCTACTTTTCTCGCACGTGGTGTAATCACGCATGAAAAACTTTGATAAATATGTACTTTATAGTCAATTTCTTCTGAGGATAATGAGGAGAAGTAGATAAGATAGACCGTATGCACAATATTGAATAAGTATCATATAAGAATTTAAATATGCAGCTTGTTAAACTTAGCCATAAGTTAACGTGGCATTGAGATATTGCGTTGCGCTCTATTTTAATAATGGTAAGTTGACTTCAAAGTCTCGATCACACTATTTTTGTTCCACCTTACATACCTACATATTATGTTATTTATTTTATGAGGCGCATTCTAACAGTTGAATAATAATTTGTTATTGGCATTGGCTTGTATGATAATTATCCTTACCATATCTTTAAAAAATTAACTTAATTGTTTAATCTTTGCTTTACGAAGCAGCTTCTTGATCTTTAATTACGCTCTAAGTTTGGGAATTGGCAATTCTGGAACTTTCAAAGCGTTAAAACATATTTAAAATATTGCATAGTGCGACATCTACAATACACTTTGAAACTGTTAGTAAAGAGTGCCGCTACGTGTTTCTAGGTGGCGTTACTTAGGCGGCGTCTACTAGTTGTATTTTAAATGTTTATAATTAATTTCAATTTTGAAAAATAATTGTTTATATTAAAATGATTAAAAAACTGCTTACCTATTTGCTGTTAAAGTAGTCATTTCGACGTTGTTTCCGCAAGCTGTCAGTATCTCATCGCTGCTGCCACCTGTTATTCGTTGCACGGAGCTCAAAGCGACGTCTTCGGTTGCACTCTTTCCAGCGTTCGATACATTGCCGCTAGATGGCGCTGTTCTCTGTTTCGAAGCTTGTTTATGTCGACTCAGTGCGAAAAAGAGCGCCAAGACAGCTTTTAGTTTAGCGTCCCGAATATCAACCGCTGTCACTTGTTCCAATCCTTGCACTTTTTGTGCGTGTAGGAAGTCCAAACAACACTGGACGTTTTCCAACTGGAAAGAAAAGAAAAAAAATATTTACTACTTACATAAGTGATTCTCACGAAAGTCTAGTTGGATCTCTAGTTGCAAATTCAATTGATTGCACTTTTTAAACAGGCAACATTGACCTAAGTCGGTAACTGGACGGGTTACTGACATTAAAATTTCGAATTTTGTAAATTGCGCTGTGTAGATTTTCCTGGATTATAACCAACTTAACTGTTGCTCGCGACTTCGCTCGCGATTTTTTTTTTAAACTACCACGGAACAATTAATTTTCCGGGGCTCAAAAGTATCTATATTTCTCCAGTAGGCGAGCTACCTCGGCGCAAAGTTTTTTCAACATTGCTAGTGCTGTTACGCCCTAGGTACATAATTGTTACTTATGAACGTAGTTTATTTTTACCATCCCGATGTGGAACGATTAGTACCTAAGTATGTATCAAGCTTAATGTTCTGTGTATACAGTTTTTGGCCTGCCTCGGGAGTCCTCCGTGAACGTGCTAACCTCTAAACCAATGGGGCACTTGATTGAGATGCAACACCGATAAACAGCTAAAGTGTCAACACGCTTTTATTTATTCCCCTTGGATCGTTTAGGCGACAGGCTCATTGTGTACTAACCTCGGCGAGAATGCGTGCGCGCATTATAATCGCATGCAACACATTAGCAATCGTAATACGTGCGATTCACGTCAAACGTTTTGCCGAATTACTTTCCATTTTAGCAGCGCAAGAATTTTATTTATAATTGCCTCGTCGGACAACACGTGCAGCTATGAATCCCAAGGAATAGGAAACATAATTCCCTCGAAAGAATTATTAAGGTATTGTTTATTTCTGTCTACAATTAATTAAGTGTATCTTACAGTTCGGAGGGCACTTCGAGGGCACCAGTTATTATCACCGACAATTCATAATGATCGTTAATATTCGCAAACCCGCATTGAAGCAGCGTGAAGAGTCTATAATCTAAAATACTATCTTCTAAGAGAGAGGTGGCCCGTGCGTAATGCGTAAACTCTTTTTAATGAAAAAAGAATAATTACAATTGGTTAACATTTGATGGAGATATGGAGTTATAAAAATCAAGTTGAAATGCTCGTTTTGGAAGGCGGTTGAAAAGGGAACACAGTTTTTTCATTGTACAAGACGTCACCAATGTTTGTGTTGGCAGCTGTTGAACAATACCAAAGGTTTCTTTTGTATGGCCCTGTGTATATCTTCATGAATGGGACGGCAATTGTTATTTTTTTCTTTATGTGCGCTCATTTTGGTGTGGCTTATTTGGTTTCTTTCCTTAAAATTTACTATGTTTGAGAATAAAACCGCATTAATATCAACACTTGTAGGGCTGTCGAGAAACCAAATTTAGGTATTTTTTTTTAAAGAAAAACGCTTATTTTTTTATTACTTAGGACAAGACCAGAGTGCAAAGTTTGAGATTTTCAACTTACGTTAACTTATTCGATCGCGTGAACTACGACTTAAATGGGACCTATGGAAACAGCGCCATCTAGTGACACGGTTTCCCAGTATTGTCACTATGGCGCTTTTTCTATACCATACAAATCTTAGTTAACTTTCACGTTATAGAATTAGTAAACTTAGTTGGAAAATCTTTCACTTGGCAATGAGGAAGGAATAGTAATGTAGTTAAAAGTCTATTATATAAAAATAAAAAATAATCTATATCGGTATGTTTGCCTACACTAGGAATTAATTAATAATTAATCCATATCAAACTCTTCAGATCAAAGTTTAAATTAAGTAGTGCTATCTTCCAACTCTACTCGGTCAATAAGAATGACTCGCTGAAGAGACGTTACTTCATCTTTTATGTAATAAAACCAATAAGAAAGTGTTTTTATTTTAATAATTAAGGTTTGTTGGTAAGTATGTGTTATCATATCTTATACTTGGCTACAATTAAAAAATGTATGTGGCGATTATGTTAATACCAAATAAACAAGAAATATTTTTTTCCGACTGTAGTGTTGACGTTTTCGCCGTCCTGGTAGTAGTACAGTACTGTAAATGGGTATAATATATATTACCCGGTTTTTATTTTCTTTTATCTTTGTCTTATTATTTTGTAACATTTCTATAAATTCGGTGATTATTACTCTAGCAATATATATATATATTATTATTTAAAATTAGGTATTTCCTAGAAAATTTTAAATAATCATAGGTATTTCTTTAAATTATCAACCATTGCTTTTATCAAAGTGCTAATAAACATATTATCTAATCTATGTAAAAGAGTCCATTTAAACTTAATCTCTGTTACATTACAACTTTTGCCCAATATTATTTTACTAGTTTAGGGGTTATTAAATACCCCTAAACTGATTGTATTGGCCTCTTCTTAATATTATACAAAAAATATTATATAATTTAAACTCCAAAATCTTATTTTCTCATGTCCCTATTTGTACAAGAAACGTCGATTATTTTCAACTTATTTTGAATACTTTTCTCAGATGTGACAGCCCTGTAGTTTACATGAATTTTGTTTAAAGATATTATCATAATGTATTCAGGCGTCACAAGAAACACTTAAAAACTTGAGGATGTTATGAGTGTTGTAATATTGTATTTTACCAACACTTTCTGCGGTCGTTCTTCTTTTTGAGGACACTGTACGAACATAAAGGGATATGTTATCGATCATAACTTTTAAGTATGATTACGCTTTTGTAAATGTTCTTATCGACGTTAACTTCGACGCGAACAAGAAGGCAGGTATAGACTTTACGGCTTTTTGGTCGGCTTCTAAAAATAATGTTTGGTATTTTAATTAATGCGTATTTCTATCGGTGAGGGTACTCCCATATTTAGCCAATTTAAAAGATTAAAACTAGTGTAAACCTGTAAGTATGTAACCTCCTATAAAAGAAGGAGGTCCAAGAAATCTTTGCCATAGAACAGGGTAGGTCTTTTAAGAGTGAAATGCTCTTCTAATAATTAAAAAAAATCTAAAGTGCCTTTATTTTCAAGCAGGAATGGAACAGTAAAAACACCTGATTTGCATGAATATAATACCGAAGAGTCACATAGGCTGGTTTTACGTTAAATACTGTCAGCGAATTCGGAATGGCTTGTTTTATAATTATTGCACTATAATTATAGCTGTATGGTCTGCTCCAGTGGTGGCCATGTCTGACTGCGATTTTCGAGGTGTTGGATTCCTGGGCCGGGTGAATAAATCGTATTGGGTTTTTCAGTCAAGAAATCCTCAGTATAACCCGGGTTCGGAAATTGGCGGTGTTTTCCCATGCCTCGGAGAGCACGTTAAGCTGACCATTCTGCGCCTCATCTCTCTCCGAGTCGGATTTGGGGTCCAATCGGACTATGATAGTGAAGGAATAGACATTGGACCTGTGTTTGCAACTTCACTTGTGCTATTCCGCGTAATTAGAAAATCTCTCTGGAGATTGAATACCGTATCCGGCAAGGAAAAAAGCCACTAAAATTGCATAATTGCTCTGGTTAGTAAATTGAGTCGTATGATGACATTTTAGTACGAATCTAAAAGCCAAATTAGCCCAGTTTCGTTACGCAACAAGGGCCGGCGTCGCTCCATAAAAGGCTCGTCTACTGAGCTTATAAGTCATAGGTCACTTGGGCTTACTCCCGCATGTACAAGAAATAATAATACAGCTAGTAATGCCGAACGCAAGTTAAGCCATCTGTTGAATTGTTACGGTTCCGTACCACATTATGGAAAAATAAAATCCTTATAGGGTCACATCGTTCCGTTTATCCGTGTGTATTACTCAAAAACGAAAACTCATGTACAAAATGAAAACTCATACAGACTGATTAAGTCAATGGTCACTTATTATAAAACTAGGTACTGAAAAAATTCGATTTAAAACGAGGTAGGACATAGAATCCTTTTATCCCAAAATTCAGCTCAGTTCCTTTTGGAGAGGGGTTGAAAGTGGTTGATGATTGTAGACAATGACTCCGTCAAATGTTAACCGATAATATGACCGTGTTAACCGATGATAATTACTTATTTACTGGACGTGTTATTCAAGTAACAGTTTAGTTTTGCCCAAATTTCGTGTGGATCTCGTGAATATGATTGGAGAGAGAGGACAGAACTTCTTATCGGAAAGCAGCAAACCCCTTACTTAAAGAATACTGAATACATGAAGTGTTGCCACATTTATGAGGACTTGAGTGCTAGGACTAAATAAAAATTTTAGAAATTTTCTTGGGTAACCTTTAGCATACAAATCAACTAGTAATACGATTTCGATTCTTTATTTATGATTTGGTTTTTTTGGTTAGATGTTGAGACTGATGGATGCCAAATTATATTTTAAACTTCCAAAGACGGGCACCTATCCATTTACTGACTTGGAACCACGTTTTCTACCCAACGCTATCGTCTAATATTGTAGAAAATTGTTAATGCTGTTTGTTTGAAAATGTTGAAATACTATCCGTACTTAATATCATAGGTTTGTATATTTGGCACTTTCAGTACGATTGAAAAAACTTTACGGTCAGTATTTGATTTATTGCAGTAGGCGCAGACTATGTAGTAGTACGCGGCGTCCCGTAATCTACGCGTGCAAAACCGCAAGGCAAATCTAGTATATTTATATGTTAACATGTTTCTGTTAACATATACCTAATTGGACGTTCAGGTCTAGCAGCTCAGAGTTTTATTTGGGTTTTTTCTACGAACTGTGAGTATTCTGCTTTTCTCTCTTTCTCCGGTGTCGCAGAGAGGAAGATACAGACCACCTACTTCCTACCCCACCGACAAAGACGTGCCGCTAAGCGATTAAGCGTACAAGTACGATGTTTCGTAAAAACTAAAGCTGTCATAACCCTAACATATTATTCCGTTACTATCTTAGATTGCATTACCACTTACCAGCCGGTGGAATTGCAGTCAAGTAGCTTGTAGTGGAAATACTAGTGAATTTCGATGTTAATATTGCTTCTTTTATGGACTAAGCCAACAGCCATAAAATATCAATCCATATCTACATTTCGGACCATATATCTGTTCTATTATGCGCGGTATGACAGCTGTCTCTCCAGAATGACAATGATGTGTCCGCGGTGTTACTTAACGAGATAAGATCAAAGGTTTCAACTTTCCCATAAAGACATGACATGAAGTAACATGCCATATGGACCCTGTGTCCCACTAGTAAGGCTTCCATCGCATGTCCTCAACAAATTTTAAACTATGATAAAAAAGCACCAAGGACGATCGTTGTTCACTTATTATTATTAACATGTAGTTGTCCACGACTTCGTTCGCGAGAAAATTTTGATATGTGTGCTTGTTATTTTACGACCCCAGAGCAAAAAAACATCTCATACTTTGAAAATGAAGCGTAACTTGCTATCCTCCGCAAAAGGCAGCAGAATCTGTGCGGTGTAATTTATAATTTCTTCAATCTTTATACTCCACACCAAACAGATATTCGGTAATGTACTACGCACGTTATGCTCCGACATCGGAACATCCTCAATAACTGAAATATTCAATATTTAAAAAACATGTCGATCTCATTCTACGTTAAAAGCAAAATAAATCTATCCCGCTGGAACCGCGCATTTCTCCGGGATGAAAATCTGCCTATTTTATTCCATAGAATATCTATCTCTATGCAGAATTTCATCCAAATCTATTAAGCGCAAGTAATAGTTATCAAAAGTGTAAATATTCACGCACTTAAATTACTGACACAAAATATATAAATAACTAGATATGCCCTGTGTAGCCCGCTTTCATCTTAGACTGCATGATCAGTACCACCAGGTTTGATGGCAGTCAAAGGCTAACTAGTAGTGGAATAAAATAAACACACGCATCATCATAACAATATTGTAACCGCAACATAATTTAAGCAGATAAGATCAGATCTTTCAGCTTGCCTTATACGATATTCGGTGAGACTTAATACGGTAAACACTTTTAACTTGATTAATAGGTACTAAGAAGCCTACTTAATGCGTTTAAATTGTGCCTTCATTTATTATTTATTAATATGATTAATTATTAACTATTATTTTAATAATATTTATTTATTTTATTTATTCTAATTTCTGCCGCTAAGCAGCATTGTTGCAGTGCTTGTGTGAAACTTAAGAATACAAATATTAGTTACAAAATTAATAAACTAACATACAGTTTAAGGGCTGCCTTATCCAAAAACCGATATAAGGCTTTTCAACTACATATATACACGACATGCATGTGTAAGTAATCTCAACCGTATAAAATATCTAAATATTTTTTTAGTTTTAGTTTTTTTTTATATAATTTTATCATTTATCAGTCAGTCTTTGATGTTGTTTTTAGTGGAAATACGTCAAACCGGAGCATGGAGTAATAGGGGACGGGATGGTTAAAAACGGTGAATGTCCCGTATATATAGGACGTATGGCAACTCTACTGTTATTGATCTCTTCTAGGCTACCAATAACAAAATAATATAAAACTATTGAATCATTAATTAATGTTACCAAACATTATAATGGTTTTTAAAGTGGTTGTTAACAATTAATATAGCCAAGAATCAAACCGATTGCGGTGCTAACCAAATTATCCTACAATGTCAGATTCATGTAGCAACATGAATCCATAACTTCGCCAACAAATTGCGGACACTTGTTAATTTAGATGGCGACCAAATTAATTTGTTTATTATTTAATGGATACATTAAAGACCATATGACACTCGGAACATGAGTAGCGAATCATAATTTGTATGGATACGTATATTGCAAGCCTTTTAAAGAAGATAGCATAGGTAGGTAATTTTAGGTAGTGGAGAAATGTTTATTCCATGAACGTTATATGATCCTGGCATCTTATTTAAACAAAGAAGAAATAAAGTAAATTATAAATTATCTTGTTTCTTGGCAGTTTTCGAAATTTAATTTATAGTTTCTTATTGAACAAGAAATACACGAACAAAGAATTCGTGTTTCTTCTTCAATTCTGTGTCTTGCAGTGGTGTGCAGATAAAGATTTTTTTTTTAAATTTAGTTTTCTTCATTATCTTATTTTATATGCTTATAATAAACAGTTCCGTAAGGTACAACTGCAGATAAAGAGTAGAAATAAGTAAAAACATTATAAAATTTGGATATTATTTTTAGATTGCGCAACCGAGGAAGCTTTGCTTTGGGGTTATTTTGGGGAAATTACTAATATTTAGATAAACTTACAAAGAAAAATATCATCGCAATCGGTACAACTGTTTCAAGCCAAAGTAATCTCATCTATAAGGACGGAGAAGGATACAGAATAGTTGTTAGCTAAGAAAAACCAGCGGTCCCGGGAGATTACATGAACGAATCAAATCGAATTGGCAGTACACATAATATGGTACAGTTGGTAGCAGGTTGTGGTAGGTACCAATAAAACAGGTCTGAACACAAATTCGCACGTGCCTGGTTCCAGTTACGCTGGATTTAAATACTTTATTCCAAACGTCCCATACCAACAATGGAAATGCGATACAATTATTAAAAACCAGCCTTCAACCGTTTAGCATTTATTTTTCCGAGGTCATTCTGAAATTGAGCGAGATTATGTTGTTCGCGAACATATTAATATAAAATATTAATATTAAAATAGTAAGTCGTATCCGAAACAATTTGACGGCCGATTGTCGAGTGGGTAATCCTGCTTTCTGAGTCTAAGGCTGTGAGTTCGATTCCCACAGCTGGAAAATGTTTTTGTGATGAACATTGTTTTCAGTGTCTATCTATATTTATTATGAGTATATCAGTTTATATTTTATAGTTATCTTAGTACCCATAACATAAGCTACGCTTACTTTGGGGCTAGGTGTCCATGTCTATATTGACGTAAAAAAAAAAATTAAGACAAAGTAAATGTTTTATTTTAGTTAAGTCACCTTTATGTTAATATTGGATTAGTCTAATGGTAGTTAGTCAATTTAAACAAAGGTTTTTATTTAAAATACAATGTGAAGTTATCGTTTGGCTCGTCATCTTACCTTATAGTAAGTGTCGTTAGAGTTTAAGATGAAAGTACGCTATCTTAGAAGGGTAAGGGCAGTTTATTGAACCCGTAACCCTAATCAGATCTCTAATCCCTTGGTTCTACATATATATGCACGGTATATATGTATTATATTCGTGAGTATTGTACAGGGTTACTTGTCGACCATTGTACTTTTTTCAGAGGTAGTTACTTTCTACGTATGAAATATAAACAAAGTTTTTAATGCCATTTACGCACTAAAAAACATACGTACCTATACTTTTTGGGCCCTACTGGATAACACATAGTCAAAGCTCCAAGTATGAAGGCATGCTCAGTACTATTCTCGTATTTTAAAATACTGTCAACGTTCGAAAAATAACCATGTAGGGATTCAAGATGATACGTTACACCCTAAAGGACGGATCGGTAGGACAACGTTGCGTAGGACGGTAGGCTAGACTCAAAAGCCATCGAAATTGTGATACTGCAGCACGGCTAACATACGCAGGAGACAATTATTCCCTGGGGCAAGGATAAAAATGTATCTTCTCCTACAGCTATATCAACTCTCAGAGCATAGGCGGAAATAATATATGTGTAATAATAAACGCGGGTAAACTTCTCTTATTCACGTTTTTTAGCAGGTTGTCACGTTAATTATATCCCCTGTCAGGGGGATAGAATCGGGGATATTATTTTTGTGCTAGCCCTGCAGGGCTTGAGCGCAGCAAATAGGTGGAGAAATCGGCATTAGAAGGTCCGATCAACAAAGATTTGTATTAACGATATAACGATAACGATGATGATTCCGATCAACTATAAAAAAAATGCAGCATGGAGTTTGAGCATTTAAATACTCCGCGAAGAGACTTTACTTTTCGCGCAATATAGCAAATCTAGCTTAACGTTCATTGCATTTAAATTGTTGCCTAATATAAAAGTGTTTTCATATCCTATATTAACGCTGAAAGTCAAGTGCATCCCGTTATTCAGGCTTAGGTCACGGCGCACGAGTCAGAAGTGTGTCGAGGCCTGCTACTACTTCACGCAGGGCTTCCAACTTAAGATAACTTCAATTAAAATAAATATTTTATTTATATCACGCTCACACATCTACAAGTCAACGAAATAATAGAAAATAAACACGAAGTAATAGAACAGATAAAAGCCTTAACTTGAATACAAAAACTCATGAATCTTGAATTCAGAAATTTTTTACTTTGTTTCTTTCTTAAGTTTACGCGAGACATGTTTTAAATTCATAGTATAGAGACTGATATCTATCGAATGAATAAGGCCATTATTGAGAGCACCAAATGTATTTGAAACTATTCGTCATAAAGAAATCCTCATGGGTACCATGGCAAGTATGATGTCATACTTCTACCAACCAAAACTCTACGTCCCCGTGTCCCAAGATGGCTCAAACAGGTCGTCGTAAGTGGGCTTCGGGAATGCTTTCACATGTATTAAATTTAAAAAAAAAGCAGCCAGCGGCCCCTACCAACGCAGACCTTCCTCTGGGACCCACGACATTTATTGTTGAGATTCCTAACTTGAGCACTTATCTTCGGTGCATGATCAAACAATTAATAATAATCAACATCTCAAATACATCGACATCTAAACCCCAAATTAACGTAGCTAGTTTTACGGGAACTACGATAACTGAGGTATATTTTATGAATAATATACATAAATACTTATAGCATACAGATAAACACCCAGTTACTGAAAAACATTCACGCATATCACACAAACTTTTTTCAGCTTTGGGTATCGAACCCACTGTCTCGGACTAAGAGAGCAAGGGCACTGCCCACTGCGCCAATCGACCGTCATCAATTGTAGTTAATAAAAAAACCCGAATGCATATAACAATTTCATAGGAATTACAGATATATATATATATATATATATGTATATTATATATATATATATATATATGTATATAATACTGTTGAAATTGTAACAAGCAAAACGCAGGCAACTTAATATTGGATGCTTATACCCTATTATCATGTTCCTTTTCTTTACACACAGACATGACAGACATGACAGATGTTTAATATTATACAAGGACCTATCTAAATATTATATACCTAAAACACTATGAGGCATCGTTTCGGCCTTAGGTCATAGATAAGACCTAATGTCTTGCCTTGTAATGTCTTGATCATTTTATATGTTTTTCTAATTCGGTAGTTTGACTTTGTTTTCCCGGTTTATAGAGTGTTTTATTGCCCAAAATGAATTACCAATCTAATCCAAAATCAGGTGATGGATTAAAACTAGATTCAATCTGCCATCCGGAGACGTTGGATTTGATTGATTATAAACTTCGGGCGTTAGTCACGTCCGTTATCTAGATGCTAGATCTCTGACCGTTCAGCGGTTGAGCTGAGGTAAAAAATAAACAAACCGACACAATTTGACTACATTTGTATCTATCTATCTTTGTCTACTAAAAAAACCTTTTTTATATCGCATGGATCCTTTATTTTCCCAGGCTTTCATATATCCTCTGCCTATTTGCCGTATAGGTACGAGTTACCTGTTTAAAAAAAATTGTGCAAAGGTTTAATAGTTTTTTTATTAATTCCGTAGAATGGTGCTTTGGCGGGATAAAAAGTCTCCTTTTTCAGGACGAAGGTATCTTTGTTCCAAATTTACTAAAAATGTTGTCAGTGGTTGAGTTAAATAAGTCGATTGACGATTACTTTTGAGTATTTACAATATGAGTATGAATAAAAAAGCTTTTAAGCTATCGTTGTTCAACCCTACCTGAAAGTTGTTATCTGTGTACGCGCAGATTTCGCGCTCAACATACGACGGACCGGTGTAATTAACTCGAAAACTGTTCAATTTTAATAAACAAGCTACAGCATAGCAGATAGCTTATCGGTGGTATATTAAACCATACGCTCGCGAAAGGTGTTATTATGGAAATTGGACATAATTAAATTTTTCTTTGAATAACTGAAAGTACCGAGTAGGTATACAAAGTGAGGTGCCCCACAAAATCGCAGAGCTAGTTTCTCTCTTCTTTCTCTTCACCGATTCCTAAATAATAAGCAGCTGTGAGTTCTAGGTAACTCAACATGCTGCAAACTTCGTCTCATTTCGTTGTTTCATTAAATCACAGATCTTTCTTTTATTTTACAGATTTCATAGAGTGATGGTATAATTAAGAAAATCTTAAAATTAGCCTTATAAAAATATCTAAGGAAATTTAGGTACCGAATTTTGATATTTCCGGCCATTGATCCATTATGTTACCATCCTGTTTCCGGCTGTCTTCAAAACAAGCTCAGATCTGATCTAGGAACCTAGTTAAAACGTTTGGATACAATGTAGTATTGAAAGCTTTTAGGGTATGGGATTTTTTATCTACTACACCCTCTCCAGATTAAACCGCTTTCATTTTAGACCTCATCAATACTAAGTCTTGTCCAGTTGCCACAGAACGTAAAAGAGAATTAATTGGAACACTTTAAAAATAGAAAAATACCAAGGAAGTGCAATAAATAGCTAATTTATGTTATACTAGAGTACCCAGCCCGCTTCGCCGGGCTAGTCTTTATTTTATTTAAACAATAAACTTACATCATTAAATTTTTAATTTAAGTCTCATAATATATTAAATCATTTATTTCTCTACGTATTCATTCTCTTCTCGAGCGGGTGAAGATCATTATCTACACCCATGTACACCCAACAATAGAGTATCATCATAGTAAATAAAAGCTGTATTTGACAGTTTGACAGTTCAAAAATAGTAGTGCTCCGATCGTCACCAAACATTACAGGATTACTCGCCAGGTCAATCCGGAGATTCCCTGAAAGTTTCATTGAAATCGGTCCAGCCGTTTCGGAGCCTATATGGAACAGACCCACACACTTTCTCTTTTATTTATATAGATAGATGTACCTTTTAAATTATTTTTGAATATTTTTAAAACATATTTTACAAAAATCTCGCTAAGATAATATAATCATGATCATCATCATATCGACCCATTACCGGCCCGGCTCGGGTCTCGTAACACAATGAGAAGGGGTAAAGGCCATAGTCCACCACGCTGTTTCAGTGTAGGACTCCATATATCTTTGAGAATATTATGGAACTCTAAGGCATGCAGGTTTCCTCAATATGTTTTCCTTCACCATCGAAGCAAGTGATATTTTCAATTACTTAAAACGTACATAACTAACAAAAGTTACAGTGCGTACTGAGATTTGAACACGGCCGGCAGAAAGTGAAGTCGAGCTCCTACCCACTGCGCTATCTCCGCTTCATATTATTTATAATATAACTAGCTTCTGCCCGCGACTATGTATGCGTGGACTTCAGCATTGTTTCTAAACAATTATTGATCGTAAACAATTTTTAATCCAACCACGGGAACTATTTGTGAGATCGGTATAGAAAGTACATGTCCTTTTCCATAGCAAAGGTGACATGCATACCAAATATCAAAGCTGTCTGCCCGCGGCTTAACTCTTAAACAATTTTCAATTTTTCCTATACTTAAGGAATCGGGATAAAAGGTAACATTGCAGGCCTATGTTCTTTTCTATGTTAAAGGCTACATGCATACAAAATTTCATCCAAATCCGTTCGGCCGATTTTGCGTGATTGAGTAACAAACACCCACACTTTCACATTTATAATAATAATAATATATATATATATATTAGTAGGATAGGATAGGTAGAGGATAACAAACAATTATTCATTAATGATAATGATAATACTACTGTACATAAATTATATAATGCGTGCGAGAAGTGACGCACGTAAATCGTCTTAAAACATGCTCGAAAAACGATGCTAGAAGAATCCTTGATTTACGACCTGCTACACGTAAACGGCTAAACATTTTCCTTCATATTAAGGAGTAATAAATCAAGATAAAGTCGCCCCTCTATGGGGTGAAGTGAAAAGATATCAATTTAACAGAACAACGCCTGATGGTGGTCACGCGAACACATATGGGCATAATAACCCGTTATTAGCTAGGTTATTGTGTGTTGAAGGTAATAAAAGGAAATCGCTTAGTGATTTACCATTTTTATATGTATAACATGCATCAACAATTTTAAGATAGATACCTATATATAAAGGACAAAGTTTTCAGAGTTCCGGGTTACTGGAGCAATGTCACCTGTCAGGAACCGTTAGTCATCTAAGCTCACACATAGATATATAGTAGTATGGTATTAGTATGGAACTAATATCTATATTCTAAGTAATAATAAAGCTAATGAATTCTTGTTTCTGTTGAACGTGCTTATGCGTTTAACAACCAATTTTATATTGGATAGAAGCAGGTGTTACTTTGCGGAAATCCATAATATATTATAAAAATTAAGCTTAATTTGCTATACTCGGCGAAAAGCAGGAGCATCTGTGTGGAGTAATTTATAATTTCTTCAATAGAGTAGAGTGTACATTGCCGAAGATCTGTTTGATGTTGAGTATAAGGATTGAAGAGATTTTAAATTATACCTCACAGATTCTCCTGCTTGTCGCGGAGTATAGCAAATTAAGTTTAACTATATATATATTCTTAGTAATAATAAAGCTAATGAGTTCGTGTTTCTGTTGAACGCGCTTATGCGTTTTAAGAAACATTTTTATATTGGATAGAAGCAGGCGTTATTTTGCGGAAATCCATAATATATTATGAAAATTAAGCTTAATTTGCTATACTCGGCGAAAAGCAGGAGCATCTGTGTGGTGTGATTTATAATTTCTTGAATAGAGTAGAGTATAAGGATTATAAATTACACCACACAGATTCTGCTGCTTTTCGCGGAGTATAGCAAAATAAGCTTAATTTTCATAACTAATTTTATTACAAAAGTAATTTTTGCATAGTCTAATTCCTGAAAAGGGTTGTCAGATAAAGAAATAGAGATCTTAATAACAGTTGTTTGTTACTAACATTTCCTTTTTTTCTTTGTTTCATGTGTGGGCACGACAAAGAGCTCGAACGATCTTTCGGCTTTCGTTTTACCTTATGATGAAACCACATCGTCACAATCACCCGCCGCCTACTAACGTCCCACTGCTAGGCGTAGGCCTACTCTCTCATAGGTGAGACGGTTTAAAAGCATACACCCACAAAGCTGCTTCAATAAGGGTTGGCGGGCTTTAACGAATATTATCACAAGTTAGTGATAATATCCAGAACTGAGGCTTAATGTTTTCACCGACGTACGAGGCTGCGAATGAAAATTCTTTGAACAGAAAAACACAAAATCTTATTATTTTTAGTCAGACTAAGGATTCGAACCCAAGACCCGTGATCCGTATTTGAACATGCTAACCACTATACCGTCGAGGCAGTTATGAGGATCATAATATTATAGCGGACGTTAAATCAAGAAAAATTAGGCGTCTTAGCAAGCCTGTTACATAACTACGGTTGCATTATGACTTATCAATCAGAAAATTTGAAGAGGGATGTTTTGAAATCAAATTCAAGGCTCATTCCGTAGTTTCCTCAATTCTCTAACAAACTCAGATATATAATTGATTGGGAGATCATTTTAGTTGATACATACTCTGTAAGCGGTCTTTTGAAAATATTACGACTCATTTCACACTTAAGAAGTCAAGTGACCTACTGACTGCACTCTTGACTATTATTCCAGGTCGGGTTACCTCATATTTCATTATATCTTCGTTAAGACCTACCCATTAACAACTTTCCCCGTACACTGTTGTTTAAAGCTGTGGATACACGAACAACCTCAATTATTGTAAGAACTATTTTACGGTAAAATTATGCTTATGCTGATGTAAGGCAATATTCTCTTACATAAAGATTGTAAGGTCAAAGAACCGATATTCTTTGAACTTACAATCCATACTAATATGATAGATGCGAAAGTATGTCTGTTTGTTCCTTTATTTGTTACCTATGTTTCCAACCGTGATACTGATCTTAATTAAATATAGCTTTCATCCTGTAGATGATAATAGCTCCAGGGTACAAGCATGCTCCTCAAGGATTTAAATATAAAGACTATGTTACCTATGCATAGCTTTACAGCAAACCCGATTTTGACAAAATTTGGCATAGAGGTACGAGTAGCTTGCATCCTGAAGATGGACATAGAAAACTTTTAAGTCGGGAAAACTTACTGTCTCTGTTCCATTTATCGAAAACGAGGACGAAGTCGAGTTCGGATGAGCTAGAAATATAAACTTATTTAATTTGTTAGCATATGAAATTCTTCCGTCAACTATGTTTCGTAATCTCTTCATGTAGTTATAATTTGAAAATAAATCGATATTAATTTAAAAATAACGCGCATGCACGTTTTAGTGCTTTATTTTTGTTCTTGTAAACTTCTGTACTCACCATTAATTTCAACGTAAGCACAACCTTCCTTGAAAGTCGTAAATCTGTCATATATAACAAATTAACCCACTTAAATTTCGGCCGAGGCGCGGTTCCGATGGCCGGAACAAATCTGTGAGCGACTTGTTTTGTTTGAACTCTACAATGTATTCGATCGAGTGTCCCAGTAACTAGTACCCAATAATGAATACCTAGATTTTCTACGACTGTCAAAGACATATTTGATACATGAATATTCTGATGAAGATTCATGCAAATAAGTCTTTGACATCAAATATGTCTTTTTTCAAAATTATAAATACAGGACGGAGGCTATGTGGGACTCCCTCCCTCTAAAGGAAGTGCCCAATCTAACCACTACTCCTTGCCCCCCTTGTTGGATTTATTAAAAACCCAGTGAACCTGTTGTAAACTTCCCGGACCTTTATGTATATAGATATTTTGCAAATATCTTCATTAAGAGTTTGTACTTTTAGTTGCTTTTAACACAGGCTTTGTTACAATTTTCCCGTAGTCTGCTAAGTAACTTAAAAGTTGGGGATCCGTGTCTTTGTGGATGGTTTATCAACAGCTCACCGTCGTTAGTGAGGAAAGGAAACACTACTTGAAGGGTGTCTTGCATTAAAGTGCGAGGAACTTTGGAAGAAAGATAAGACTTTATATATTTTAAGTCTACCTTGTTATTTGTATAGGTCGAAATGTAAACATAACAGTGGTCATTTCCACTTTTTCTAGGATCGTCAATCTAGATCAATTCCTAATTATTTAGTTATTTTATTAGTTACATTATTTAACTTAGTAGAGTAATTTCTAAGACTGATAACATAAGGGTTAAATGATTTAAACTGTTTATAATAAATTGTAAAAACTATAGCCTTTTTTTTTTAAATTTCAAGTGATGCAGTCTAAGATAATAGCGGGCTAACCTATTATGGGTATGGCAGTTATATTAAGCCCACAGCCCCAATCTCTCCTAAACCTACCCCCACCCCTATACTCCATGTAGGGCTGCCTGGAGGCAGACATTTTAATTTGTAGTTATTTTGCATATTTAATATTTATATCTCATAAAAGTGTTTTGATTTAGTTTTGATTATTACTGTTATTAATTATTCTGCTATATAATAGTATAGATGGGTCATAGTTAGCAAATAAATAATTATTATAATTATAATTGTGTCAGAACGCTAAAACGCTTAGCGGCACGTCTACCTGCCACGGCAGAAGCCTGAACAAAAAACCATCATCGTCACACATTTCTCTAGTTAGGTCCTCAGTTTTTTTCTGAGACCATTAAAACCAGGCTAAGAGCCTTTAGAATAAATAGTAAAAACCGTTGTGTCACATCAGTGAAACAAATACAAAATAATAGTATACTGAGTGAACAACGGCTCATCCTTTTCTCATTTGAAACGCATTGTAAGTCATAACACTCATGAGAGCTCAAAAGTGTACTTATGAAAAGGCGCAGTAAATTTGATGTATAACGGTTTCCTGACGATGCATTTTACTTTTGTAAATGTAGTGGGTTGCGAGGCTTTAAAACGCATTAAGTCGTAGACGGAAAATTGAGGAAGGATCTTGCACGTCTTTGTATTGTGCATTTACCTATATACATGTAAAATTTAGGCAGTTTTCAAAGATTAGTACAAAGCATGTTATTCTGAAGCGGTGATACCCTTGTGGGTAAGGCTTCGTCTTTTACTTTAGTGAAGACCGAGATCGAGCCCCGGCATTGACTTTTCGGAGCTATGAAAATTGTTGATTTAATGTAAATTGTTGATATTGGAAAAGAGCAACTGCTGAGCTTCTTGCCGGCTACTTCTCGGTAGGATCTGCCTTCCGAACCGGTGGTAGAGTCACTACACACAGACAGACTTGACGTTTCAAAAGTGCTTATATTAGGCATACTTGAAATAACAGAATTTTTAATTTTGGAATTATGTGCGTTTTTTATGTAAGCAATTTAATAACACATCTTTTAAACGGTGAAGGAAAACTTCCTGAGGAAATCTGCATCCTTAGGAGTTCTCCATAATGTTCTCAACGGCGTGTGTAGTCTACCCATCAGCACTTGTCTTGCGTGGTAGACTATGACCTAAACCCGTCTCATTCTGAGAGGAGACCCGTACCCTGTAGTGGGCCGGGTAATGGGTTGGTGATGATGACGTTATTCTAACTTAGTTACTTTTATTGTAGTATCTGAACGATCATCCGTTGCGTTGGCTAGATAGAAGACAAGGTGTTGCGCAAAAAAAATTTTGTTTAATAAATAAATAATTATTTAATAACAAATATATAGTGATTATTAAATAATTTAGTCTTTATTAAATAATTATTTAACAACAGATATAGTGAGGCGAACATTGTTCACTTCAGAATTTGCACTTTTAGGAAAATGATTTTGGTATTGTGAAAATTAAGCTTAATTTGCTGTACTCCGCGAACAGAAATATATAAGCATAATATATTATGGATTTCCGCAAAGTAACGCTTCTATCCAAATGATTTTGGCACAATGGTGTGATGAGATAAGATAAGCTAAATTGCTTGGTGGCACGTCTTTGTCGATAGGTTGGTAACTAACCACAGCTAAAGCCAGACCCGACCAGAGAAAATCATGGAATTCCGGAACCTTCCACTTATAAGATGCTCCACACAGCGTCAAAAAAAGATACTAAATGTACCGTGAAAAGTAGACAAGATGTAAATATGTACTTACCTATTACTTCTACAAACAAAAAAAATGCAAGTTTTTGACTTGCATTTTTTTTGTCAAGTAAAAGTCGGTCATCTATATCCGCAACTTGCAATTATAACTAGAACTCTCAAATGTTGCTTGAGTGCATGACGAGCCTCGAAGTCGGTGCCGAACAATAAACAAAAGAAAAATTTTAATTGACCCCCGGAAATCCAAAACAATAAAGCGAATGGTTTTGTTCCCGTTCTGTAGTTTCACCGCCATGTTTGCGTCGCTATATTCGCCGATTGCAGTTGCAATTCGTGGTTCGACTACAAAACCATTAATAGATAGAGATACAGGAACCTATTTATCGGTGCCAACTTTGTTACGCACAAAACATTAACTAAAGTTGTTAAGTTATACGATCAACTGTTCCTTATCTGCAGATAACGCTTAAATAAAATGTCATTAGAACTTTTTTTAAGAACTCATATAGTTGTAGTTATTCTTGTAAAGTTGTTACGCCAGTTATAATACTTATTCTATGTGAATAATTCTTTAAAATTATTAATTTTAGAGTCAACATCCCCTGAGGATTTTTAGGTAAATATTAGTAGGTATATCTACAAGTGTTCCAATAAAATAAGAAACATACACGCAATATTTCCTTGTCATGATATTTGCTTTCAATAATGTTTGACAAACTTCTCACGGCCAGCCTTTAAGTGGACGAGCAATTTTGTTAGCGCAGCTCTACGGGGTTATTGCACATTTCGTTTGCCAGCTAAATGCGTTGACACTACAGTTAATCATTAAGTAATCGAATTGATCTCATAACATCGATAAACCACAGAGTGGAAGCAATGATCTTATCTTGGTGATCGTCAAAAAGAGGAATGCAACCAAGATGAAGGTTTGCTAGATTTAATAAGTGATAATCCTAACGATAGTCTACATAAGTGATTTTCGTAGGATTTTGTAAGCAAAGTGAACATGATATTTAACCGAGTTTGATACTATTTGATCCTTTTCTTTGTAAAGATTCCTCCGATTAGCAGCGAAATAAATAATAAATAAATATACTACGACAATACACGCATCTCCATATAGCTCCAAAGTAAGCGTAGCTTGTGTTATGGATACTATTTTAGTATTATGAATATTTTTCATGAATACTTATAATATCCAGATAAACACACATACACTGTAAAAACATTCATGTTCATCACACAAACATTTTCCAGTTCTGGGAATCGAACCCACTGCCTTGGATTCAGAAAGCAGGGTCGCTGCCCACTGCGCCAATCGCCCGTCAATTAATAATCTAGTAAGGAGTACGGTTTCATAAATTCGAATGCCACTAATCTCCTCCTAAGTGGTTTGACAAGCAGCTTCGGTCGCGCCTAGCAGGTGCCCACTCTACGGGCTAACCGGCTAATAAGTACCACCAACCGATTTTAGAGTTACGGAAGCCGATTAAGTTTGTGGATTGAACAAATTTATTAGTTAAAATATTACACAAATACACGCTAAATACGTTACGTGATGAAAATAAAATATCTCTCTCATTAATCAGGTTAATTGAACTGGGATTTTAGTACTCCGCGTTTTTTTTTCTCGGCTTATAATGACATGTGCGTCCGATTCAAATCAAACTGGCTTGAATGGTATGCCAGTATCGTCATATACCTACCGACGTTATTTCACAAGTTCAAGGTCTGTGTCACACGTGCTTTGCTCACTAAGCAACGGGTATTGTATTTGTTATATGATATTTATATCAAATCTACTTTAGCTGAAGAGACATTAAATAGGAAAATAAAATTACATTTTGTTCGACTGCGGCCTTAACCTTGCTCACTGAGATGAGACCTGTGTCCTGCCTATAGTGGGACGGTAATGGGGGATGCCGGATGATGATGATGACCAATCTGATGACCATTTACGCTATAATGGAACGCATTGGTCTTGGGCCCTGCACCGGAACCCTTAGTACGTGATCAAGACGCTCGAAATCGAAGACTTGTTTTCGATCATCGAAACGCTGTCTGAGTTTAATAGAACTTAATGGTAATGGTTTTAAAGATCGTTTACAATTCTATAACTAGCTTCCCCTTCTGGCAGAATGAGTTTTTAATTTGGGTAAATTAAAAGTCGTTACAGTGGCAATACCTCAGTGGCGTGCATACCCTCTATGCACGCCACTGAGGTATTGCATATACACAGATATATGCACAGGGTATGCAGATGATATAAAATGAAGAAAATCTCCAGTACGAGCTATAAAAAACTTAAAGATATGCATTATAAGAGTTATTAAAAGCCTACCCTAAAGTAATTATGACTCGTACTGGAGATTTTCTTCATTTTATATCATCTAAATACCCTCTATGCACGCCACTGCAATACCTTATATACTACTGATAACAACATCCAGTAACCAGTAAGTACGTTAAAAAAACGTTTCACAAACACAGTATGAATTTTCACATGTAAAAATGGTAGTCATAATGATTTTTGTATTAAATAATATAATAATAATATAGCTAGAGCCATTCGGAATGATGTAAGGATGTCTGATAATACCTTATACATTTATTAACAAGTTATAGATGAATAAAGAAACTCATTTAAATACATTCATGAATCCTGATAAATCTTTACTTCTTGTTTAGAAGTTCGTGCAAAAAATTATCTAATATACATCATTATAGTTTTAAAGCTGAAGTTCGTTTAGACTCGTACAGCTAGAGCATCTAGCGGAACTTTAGGAAAAAATAAAAATCGATATAGCAGAATATTAGACTTTAATAGAAGGTCATTAGGTTCATTATACAGTGTCGATATAACGTTTCGGTAGTTGATGATAACTCTATTATTGCGAGCGTTCAATTCTTTAACTGAGGGAGCTACAGAGAACGTGTATTGGGTTAATGGTTTGTATTATCGAGCAAAATAGCACTTGTGGTGTAAGACGTGTCTTGTAAGATTTAAAATTGATCTTGAAAATACAATGAATAGAATATAATACTTTATTGGGCACAAAGAAACAAGTACAATTATAATGGTATACAAAAAGACACATTAGTTATCAGTTAAATGATCCAAGCAATTGTTACAGCAAACTGTGGTTAGATAAAAAATTATCGATATGTAGAAATTGTAAAACTTCTGCCCCTATACTAGGATTTAACCTGTATTATAGGAGGCAGTGCTCTTCAAGTGCAACACTTAAGAATAGGTACATAATCAATACATAATTATCTTTATGATAACACTGAACAAATGTTTAGGTATAGTTTTAGGTTAATAAATAGCAATACAAAATGTAATTATAGTGGTATGTGTCTAGTGTGCATATGTTGGTATATGCAATAGTAGGTCGTTACTTAGTAAACCTTACCCCTACTTCATTTTGTACAAATTTAACGGCCGATTGGCGCAGTTTGCAGCGACCCTGCTTTCTGACTCCAAGGTCGTGGGTTCGATTCCCACAACTGGAAAATGCCTGGTGTTTTCAGTGTCTGGGTGTTTATATGTATATTCTAAGTATATTATTCATAAAAATATTCATCAGTCATCTTAGTACCCATAACACAAGCTACGCTTACTTTGGGGCTAGGTGGCAATGTGTGTATTGTCGTATATTAAAAAAAAAAAATGCTTGCATTATAAACCCACTAGGTGTGTATGTAGGTGGTAGATATGTGTGATGCCTTCATTAAGGGAGCATTGCACTCCCCAAATTGCATGACTCGCTCCAGGGCGTACATGGGGCGTTGATGAATCAGTGCACCAGAACACCTCTTTTTCATTTTTGTATCTGAACCGAATTCCGTTGATATCATCACTAGATTAAAGCAAAGGTGTATTTCAGATTAGTAAAAAAATCTACTCGAGTTTAAATAATGTTGCTGTGGATGTTGTTTAGTTATTTAAAGTAGTATGTAGGTATGTGATGAGGCGCACCGTACACCTTTGTACAAATTTTAAAATAATAAAGCACTCCTTAAACAAAGTTATTAAAGATCGAGCAAATGGCACTTTACTATAAACTTTCAAAAGGAAAAAGACAAAGGTACCTATTTTAAAAGTCAAAAAATACGTTCTCTATGACGTTCTCAAAAGGCGAGGGAAGTCTTATCAATCCGTACTAGACCATTCTTATTCTAAGAGACCCGTTGTAATGATGAATATGATAAGAGAGATGAAATAACTTAAATCCTTTGAGCTTAAAGTAAGAATCCTATTAGAAAAAGTATGGGAATAAGCAATATGGGGATGGTTCTACTTCAAGGGCCCTAAGTACAAACGTCACAATGTCAACGACACAAACTTCTAATTTAGACGTAGTAATCAAATTTATCTTAAAACTACTATAATAGCTTCAGGATTTTTGACAACACATAAATCGTTTGATCATAATTTGAAAAACATTATACAGGGTTCCAATTTACATGAACTCTTGCATGTATTAAATATGGCATAAAATTATAAAACGAGCTCAATATTGCTATAACAATGGTATGACCCGTGATGATATCACAAAAACAGGATATCTAAGGAAAAGGAAAATTAGCTATCCAGTAAACTAGAGCGGATGTCAGCCCGTTTACGACTAGAATTCGCAATGTAGGATTGTCTTTGAGGACGTGACAATTGCACCGGAGACGTGCCGCCAACGCGTGATCTCATATGATCCATCTCATCTGTTGATAGCTCTGCACTCTAATGACATTGCAGAAATATACATTTAAATTAGTTTTTTTTTCTTCTTTTAAAAGAGGTCAGCACACGGACGTAAAATAAAAAAATAAAAAAATCCAAATTCAAAATTCAATCATTTTAAGTAGGCCTAGTTTATAAGTACTTTTGAAACGCCAAGTGAGTCTGTTTTTAGTGACAGATGACAGACAGATTCCATTGAGAAGAGCCGACAAGAAAATCAGCAGTTGCTCTTTACCAAAATCATGTTATAGTTTAACTACCTTTATAATTTTTCTGTTTTGTGAGAAATTAGAGCGGAGAGGCCTGCATCCAAGCAGCCTTATCGTTTAATAAAAGAAGGAATGTCAACAACCACAAACGTACAAGATATTATATCACATAGGCTTAGCTTTCTACCCTAATGTAAATTCTCCAATGCCAGAGAATTTCAAATGATGATAGTAAAACGTAAAACGTAAAACGTACCTTTCGATGTCTATTAAAATCATTTGTAATTCTGCATGAAAATAGTTTAAAGGTCTTTTAATAGATTAATTTAAATTTCGGGTTATGGCTACTCTGAATCACAAAGGATAGCTCCACACCCATCCTCCACAACCTTTTAAATCACCAATGCCACCACTGTTGAATGGCACCAACAAAATTTAGCTGGTACTATAATTCTTACTTAATTTCTTTAAAACTATTTAAAGTTGAATTCGTTTCAAATATATTAAGTGTATTATATTCGATGCTCTTTTTGATTTAGCATTCTTAAATGTATATCTACTACTATTTCTGATATCGCGAAGCACGTCTTATAAACATAGAGACGTGTCGCTATTTCACATAGTAATACATAATCACTAACTGTTGAACTATTAGGTACAAGAAAAGAAAAACTTTCATGCTGCTATAGTTTATCGACCGCTAACAATAAATGCGTTCCTTTATTCTATTTTTAAAGGTCTGTACGATTTGATGTCCCGATCCAAGAATTGCCCGGTAAGTTTCGTCCAGAAAAGAATACATCTTAAATATTAATAAGTATTATAAAGTCTGTGATGATTGTTTGTTCAGATTACTATTCTGTTGAACTATGTAATAACAAATTTATATTTGGCTTTCACAATAATATCAACTCATTACCATTCATCTACACGGGTGTTCTCTTATGAGAAAGGTTTAGGCCGTAGCGTTGTAGCAAACTTGCCCAGTGCGGATTGGTAGATCCACATATATTAGAGAACATATGGAGCACTAGCATGCAGGTTTCCTCAATATGCTTTCTTTCACAGTTAAATCAAGTTATTGAATTTAAACCGCACATAACAATTAACAACCAAGGTTGAATTGGGCTCCCCCGCAAATTAGGCTGGAGTGTAACTACTAAGCTATCGCCCCATTCTTGGCCTTGTAGATAAGTAACCATAACAGTATTACTACAATTTAGTAAGTTATTCTCCCTTATAAAAATGTGGGCAAGGTCGTGGGACCCAGCTAGTTCGTAATAATAAAATTGCAACAGGCACTAAAGTGTACTAAAGACGTAACCATAATTGGTGCGAAGTACGTGCTTGCAGTGCAGTAATTGATTTGGCTATCAACACAATTGGAGTGTTCGATAAACGCATAACGGAAGATAATTGCTTATGATTACAAACAGTATAAGACCACACAATGTTTTTTTTCTTTCTAAGGTATTTCTTTTGCCAAGACCGCTACATTAAAACGTTATTAAAAATTCACTTCGAAAATTATCAGCGTTTTTGTATGCAAAAATTGTATCATTTCAATGGTCATTTCATGCCGAGTAATTATTACCTTAAACGTGATTTTTCAAGCAAATATGGATAAACTCATGGATTAAGGACTCTACAACCTTCCCCAATTAATCGGCTAGTTAACGCAAAACTAAATTTAATCGCTCTGTTAGTTTAAAATACACGAATATAAAAACAACTGACTGACAGAAATGTGCACGAATGATATATCTACCTATTCTTGCACTTCTAGCTTCAATCATAATTTGAAACCATCAATATTAAATTTAAACTAAAGCGTTAAATTTTAATATAAATTTAATTGTCGATCTAATTTATGTATCTATGTATGTGCTGAATTACCTAATATTTCATAGTCATTAAAATTCTACGAATAATTGAGTTATGATTTTGCTGTGCCTCATACATTGCTGATTGCTCTGTACCCTGCGTTTCACAGAACCGTTTCTTATAGGCTAAACTAATTGAATCGAACAAAAACAAGTTATTGTCAATGAAATACTATGAGCAATCCGTTGAGTAGGATGATTTTAGGTCATGATTCATAATTCTTAACAATTCTGTCGTATGTACCTAACTATCCTGAAGGCTAAATTAAACTTACTAGTCCAAGGAGAATTTTATATATTATTAACAAATTTTTAAACTATCGATTTAAGCACGAGGTAAAGTGCTGTACGCACGAGTAGTAGGTATCTGTAGCGGGAAAAGTTTATAAATATATATCAGTAAATCATTACATATCATTTTACAACTAATTTAAATAATTTATACAATATATATATTTAAATTAAATGTGTTTTTCTGTAATTAAAAAATAAGTTTCATTTTTCAAGCTCATATATATAGATTAGACTATTTATTTAAGACGAAAGTTTTATTGAAAAATATTATATTTGGATATGCTACCTACTCTCACTATGTCGTGCCACAGAAGTTGCCGACAGTGAATTTCCTACTATAAAGAACGACTATAACGGAATGGTATATACAGCCACGGCCGAAGCCTCCCAATAAAACAGTCCAGAGAAAACTCAGAAATCACCTTAAAATATTCCACAGCGCTCAACACTGATCCCGAGGGCGAAGACAACGTCGGGTTTTTTTCCATACATACGGTTTTTACAATTATATTATATTGTTTCGGTCAACGTCTTATAACGTAAATCTCCGAACCACGTCATGTTTAAAGAGAAGTTTTCGGTCGATTGCTGGATAAAGCAGTCAGTAGTATACAAGAAGTTTCTTTCTCCATAAGCTGATCATTGCTTAATTATTCGTTCCTACCCCGCAGTTGGTGGTTACTTACTTACAGTTACTTTGCACTTTTGTTTAACCTTTTATTTAACATTTTAATAGCAACAATGAGCGAAACAATATTCAACTTGCTATACCAAAACTCAGTACGTTCTAGTACCAACATTCCTCTTTCAAAGCATTGCACAATTAAAATGCACAAATGCGCATTGTTTATTCAATATATCTCAAGGATGATTCGTTGTCGGAGCAAAACGTGTTCAAAGAGTGCATTTTGGAGATCTTTTTCATGTAAAGTTGAAAGATTAACGAAATTGTAAATTTTACAGTACAAATTTGACTGGTTATCTTGAATTATGTCTGATGAAGCTTAGTAATGTTTAAATATATGGACTTAGCCGAACAACGCGAGATTAAGGTTATATGTTAGCCGAACGCGTAGAAAAAAGTAAAGGGGAAAAGAAATGCGTCCACAGAGTATGCAAATGACTAAAGATGCACGGACACTTAGTATGACGTAGTATGGCAGAGATTGCGGAGTGTTTGCATACTCATTGGTATTTACTTTATGCGTTTGCATACGATATGCATGCGATGATTAATTGCATATCACAGTCAGAGCATGTACCTATATATCTAAAAAAACTCTTCTAGAGGGCCCATGAGTGAGAGACAACTATTTCACTTGCAGTCAAAATATCATGATCATCATAAGTATTTCAACCCGTCATCTCAAGGGATGACAAAAAATATACTGTAACGACGAAATCACTTATTTACATAATTAACGGGCGACGTCGTCGTGTTGAGCGGTTGACCTGTTTGCACTAGCCGAGTAGGCTGGCAGAGGCTAGCACAAAAAACATTAAACAACCGTATTAATCAGTGTGTCCCAGATACAGTCTGGTTTTGGCGATTATGAATATAGACACGTGTTGTATTTAACATAAGTTTAGTAAATCTCAATCAGCCAGGCAAATATCTTGTAAAAGATAAAAGGTTACGTTATTTTTGCGTCCTTAATACCATCCAGTTACAATACTGGGAGATAGTGTACAGTATAACTTTTTAAATATGCCAGTGTTATTAAAAGTCCGCCGTCTTTGATCAAATTATATTTTGATTAAGTACCTATCTACCCGACATTATTCGAAAACAAATCGCATCGCATAACTTGCGTCACTTTAGTGAAATAATATGGAGTAAACTCTTAGGTATATTGTAACGTATGTACCTACTGTAAGCTCCCTGGCATTAAATATGTTACTCCTTAAGCATGGGCGACAGTTCAAGGCAATGTTGTGCGAGTGGCGCCTGCGGTGATGTCTTTTCACACGACGCACCAGATTTTGTATCACGATTAAGAAATGCGTTACCTTAGCGTTTTTTTGTACAATTGTATTTATTTGAAGAAGATAGTAGTTTAGGCGAGCTTGTAAACTGGAAAAGCAAAAACGAGATGAAAATTTTTAATTCCATCCCCTTTGTTCATACTCTCCATTCTTCGTTGGGATCGTGTTGTTTTTCTTAAAATCACACATATTAATGTGTTTATGTACAACAAAAGATTGTTTAAATACATTGGTGGACATTTTTTTACAAGTTTCGCAAGACTATATTATTTAGATACCTCATCATCATCAACAGCCTACAAGCGTCCACTGCTGAATATAGGCCTTTCCAAGAGCGCGCCACCACACACGGTTCTCCGCCTTTCTCATCCAGCCGCTTCTAGCCACCTTTTTAAGGTCATCTGTCCAGCGGGCTGGAGGTCGTCCCACACTGCGCTTACCGATTCGCGGTCTCCACTCTAGAACACGTCTGCCCCAACGGCCATCGGTCCTACGACAGACATGACCCGCCCACTGCCACTTTAACTTGCTTATCCCTTGAGCTATGTCGGCGACCTTGATTGTTCTACGGTTCACGTTGCGCGACTTTAAATTTGTGGATCAGGTCGACTGTCAGTGTCCACGTCTCGGCTCCATATGTCATTACAGGCAGGACACACTGGTTATAGACTTTCGTCTTGAGGCATTGGGGTATCGGCGAATCGAAGACTTAACCTTTTTAGATACCTACTACCTACTTATTTAATTTGCTATAAAAATCATCAACTCTTCTCTTTTTTTACTATACATTTTATATTGTATATATGTATATGTGTTCGTGTTATTAACGGACACTAATAGAAGATTATAAAAAACTATATCATTCCCGTCAACCTGTAATGTTCCACTAAAATACTAGGCACAGGTCTTCTCTCTAATAGGAGAGTTGGATTAATATTTAAAACCATCAACGCCACTGTCATAATAATTTCATCAATACGTTGCGTTAAAACAATCATGAGTTAATTAAATGGCAAGAAAGATTATCACATAACGGTCTTGGAATTCCTAATATGAGTGTGATTGACACCACTTTTTGACCTCGCCATTTTTATGTAAACCTCAAAAATTTTCGAACGAATCTGGTACTTATTTAAGTGCGTCGGAATGAACTTATTTCCTAACTATAAAGCTTACATGAATTATTATTGACACATCGTAATTTTTGCCAAATAAATGCAAGTAACAAGAAATATAATGCAAATTGCAAACCCTGCATTTATAAGATACTTCTCATTATTTAATCACAGACTAAGCATCAGCTTCTCAAATTTGCCGAAATTATATCGCAATAAAGCGTGAAAACATGACATTAAAGCGAGTGTCACAAGTTGACTTCTGAGAAATCACGTGCGGGCTCGCCGGCAATCAGAAGCCGCCAACCGACCACCCATCGGACAAGTGTGAAAAGTCACTTAGCACAACAGAATCAAACCGTATCATTTTTACAGCTGCACTCACACAGGGGTGTCACACGTCATATTTCCGGTATTACACAGTTTCGCAGCCGAACGATGACCTTTTACTCTTTTGTTATATATGTTACTTGGTCTATCTGTAATTATTTCATAGTCATTTATGCAGAAACTACTAAGCTGAAATTCTAAAGTGTTTCAGAAAACTATTAACGTTACTCAATCAGCAACTTAAAATGAGTAGATAGAACTTAAAAATAACGTTAGAAGTTTTTTTTATTTCACTACTTAATCCTCCTGTGCAGGTTGTTTGATTGATAGACAGATTTGATAAAAGCGACGATATTAAATGTTGCTTTAGACTACAGACCTGATCATGTGGTAGAATATTGTAACCAATCAGGGTTTCAATAACTGGCATACTCATTCCAGGTTAGTTAGACTGCATCGTCAATATTAACATCGGGAGAAAATATATCATCTAAAAGCGTTAGATAATTTAGATATTTTTAATGCCAAAACCGAGCAGAGCTGAAAATCCAACTCAGGGCCTGCCATTCATAAGGCAACCGTGCAATCTCCTAGGTGAAAATAAATCAAAAGAAATGCGCCAATCTAATGGATATCTATGGGTACATATAATCAATGCAGATAATATTTTATTTCTCAGAGGTGTTTGTGGTCGGTGTAAAATATCTAGCTTTAATATTGTATCAAAACTTATGTTTAATACGCCAATATGTATTTTCCTATAATATCGAAAAACATTTTACTAGGTTTTCACACAAGTCACCAAAATGAAAATATTAGCCTACCTAAGGATTTTGCTAAAGATACGTGTGGCAACCCTGCTGGCGATTCACGACTTATTGCTGTTGCATGGCAAATCGGTCTTCGATACTACATTTGTATTCTAACAGCGACTTCTTAATATTGGAAATACAGAATCGAAGTGCGTGTAAATTAGGCGCCAGCTATATTTATATGTGAGGGAATTCATCTAAAAATAAGACTTCTTCGTAAAACTAGACCCAGCGTTGCATTTAAGCCAATGGTGTATGTTTTAACTTTTTACTGTTTTGAAGAGGTCGCAGAACTGACAAAATGTAGAGAAGTGATTGCAGTTTGTAATTCAGGTTGGTAGATTTGTTACGGAAGTTTATTTCCCATTCGAGATTTAATTAGGCGAAATAAAAAGTTTTTTAAAAAAAACATTTTTTTACTTGTCTAATTTATGTAGATAAATAAGCCACGGCCGAAGTACCTCCATAGTCATAAGTCAAAGTCAAAAATATCTTTATTCAAGTAACCGGCCCATACATAGCAGTTTCAATGCGTACATTACATGAAGAATGTGTACATTGTAGTGAGATTTTGGCGATAACTATATTCGCAAACTTAAAAATAAAGCTGTGTGGGTTCCAAACGCGCCCTGGTCTAAAAAGAAGCCCAAACTTCGCAGGGTTCACCACCAGACGTGTCAAAGTAAAATTCAGAAAATATAAACTGCCAAATTGCCCTCGACGGGGAACGAACAAGGGACTGGGATATTATTCCACAGTTCTAACCACTGCGCCACTGTTTTGCCATAATTAGTAAGGACACACTTAAATGGTACAATAGCAACACGATAGATAGGTACGTAATCAGACATCTACGTATAATATGGGTAATCCTAACCAAAGCAAAGGTAAATAGGTAAACATGTCAAAATACATATTTTCCTGTTTTGTGTGGCTATGTGTTGTATAAGGAATACCTAGGCAGGTAGGCCTATCTGCCTAGGTATTCCTTAATAATTTCGTACAGGTACGAGTACGTACGGAATTTGTATGTGGTTTATAAGTGCTTATATTAAAGTAAGTAGGAAGGAAAGAAAGTAGATCTATTGACTGAAAAAATATTTAAGTATTAAGCACCTACCCTATTTCAAATAACATTAGAATAAGAATTGTGTTTATGTAAATTAATATGCATCTAGGTGGTAGATTAAAATTATATCTCTATACCTAACCTACAAATCTGTTTATCTATTCAAATCTAAAATAAGGATCGAAAGTGTTATTGCTTTCATAAATCAAATATGGACGGTCACAAAAAACTGGATTTTCAAACAAAGTCGGCAAATTACAAACGAAATACTGACCTCTATTATAGCTATTAATATCCTTTGAACCACTACACTCTTATCATCAACTGTCAGTTACTTGGTAGAAGAACACTAATTACAAATCAGTAAAGCTACACAAAAAGCACTGTTCGAATATCACAAGCACTCTTAACTGTCACAACGAATTTAAAAGTTCGAATAATTAATCAAGGTGAGCATCGATGTGGATGAAAAAAAACATCGATAAGTTTGTCGCGCTCGATGCAATAATCGAGTCGGGCAACGCAACCGCTAGCGAGCGAGGCAAGCGCTCAAATGACTCTGAGGCCGGGCCTTGATTGTTGAAGGAATCATCAGAATCAAAGAGCGAATGAGGCTGTGGCCTGAGTATCGAGTAATCGACTAATTAGCACTTCGAAACGAAGAAATTTAAAGAGTTAAGAGCTGTTTTAAAACTTTATACAGCAGTTTTAATTGATTTGCCTCCGATTGGCTTTTATCTTTATTTCCTTTATATAGCAATTTTGGCCAATAACAAATTTTAATAAGCATAAATTATAAAGGCATTTATTTATATACAGGTGTCGCACAATACAATTTATATACATTTTATTAGTAATTTAAACTTATAAAACATCATTGCTTTTAAAATTCCAAAGTTAATTACATACCTACGTAGTATCGTAAATATATCAATATCTGTAAGTAATGTGTTAATCCTTTGGGTAACATAATCGTTCCTTAAGTAGCTAGAGCTGCTTATATATATATATATATAGGTAGAATTTTAAAAGTGATTTCTTTAATGTTTTTTTTACTATCAGGTTACAGGTCAGTGACAAATTATCGAAAAATTACGCGATAGTGTTAGTAACAGACAGCCGTGGTTCATTTGAAATCTATATCTATACAAATGATAAAACTGAGGAGGTTGTTTTTTACTTTATTTCTTTTGTCGCTCTAGGAGTCAAATTAGAAAAATCTTCATTGTATTTTTGAACGATAAAGGCTACATAACTTTTTTAAATGTAACCCCAAGGATGAATAGGTGATTGTTATGTAAGTCCGACATTCTTTCAAGTTATACCTATGAGAATTATTATGATAGTATTTAGGTTAACTGTAAAAATGGTAAAACAGATCAGGATTAATGAAAAATTATTAAACGGATGAAAGTTTATTTGTTAGAATGCGCTATACTCACGAATAGGAAGGATTTTTTTTTATTTGCTCTGTTTAATTTCTGAAGACAGTGAGAAAGAAGTCATTAGAAAGTCACCTATAAAATAAAAGCATGAATCCATTTTGTTTAGGACACCATAACAAAATAGATTCGTAAATTATTGCTGATTTGTAATTAAACTACTGTCGTTTTATATTTTCTGTAATATACATTGACATGAACTTGTATCAACAATAATTTTTTCAGATTTCTCACTTTGCCTAGTAATTTTATTAGCAGTTATATACATAGCAGTTGGTTCGATAAATTAATTTACTAAAATGTGTTTGTATACTGTTGTTGGTCTGAGATATAAAGCCAAGCAGTAACAAACAAAGAGTGGTCTCATGCGTCATAGAATTCAACGAAACGGATTACATTTTGAGGCATATAACCTCGTAACGGAACCTAAGCTATAACAATGGCACAGTTGCAGTTTCCTCTAGATCAGATGAGATTATCAAAGAGACTTGGTCACGAATAAAGTACTTAACAGAGGTAATAAAACCTTTATAGTGCGATAGTGCGCAGTGGGCAGCGACCCTGCTCTCTGAGTCTAAGGCTGTGGGTTCGATTCCCACAACTGGAAAATGTTATGAACATGAATGGTTATCAGAGTATGGGTGTTTATCTGTATATTATAAATACTTATGAATATTATTCTTAAAAATATTCATCAGTCATCTTAGTACCCATAACACAAGAAGCTACGTTTACTTTGGGGCTGTATGTTGATGTGATACTTCGACAATACCTGTCGAAGTATATTTATTTGTATATTTTAATTTATTATTAGGGAAGCAACGGGACTCCTCCCGCCTTGGCAAAATTGGGAATTCAAGTTATTTCTGGTAAAACTTGCCAGACAATGTTCTATAATTCGCAGGAGATGTTCAAATCAGTAAATGTAATGTAACAATTCATGGTATAGATCTTATTTTCTAAACGCATATTGATGCCGCATAAGTAAAGATACTCGTGGATAAATAAACTTTGTATCACTCATGCGGGGAAAGTAGTATCTTGACGCTCGCTGTTGCGGTTGAAAAAGAACCGTTTGCCCATTTTAAAATTTGAGTAGACAAGTAAACTTGTCGCACTACACTACAAGATACTACTTTCCCCGCATGAGTAATACAAAATAGTATGTGCAACAAGTGCGACATCGATTACCCACTCAAGCGAGTGACCGCACTCGCTTCTCTCGTGCGTGCGTGCGCGACAACTTGTAGCACTAGTTGCACAATATACTATTACTCACCGAGAATGTCATTTCATGTAACATCGCGCAACAAATTCCATATACCGAACAGAGCTGCAAACTTGAACTTGAAATACAAACTAGGTACAATTGCGGTAAAGGTCTATGCATTTTTTTGCAATGTGCAAATACTGCAGTACCTCTAAATAGATCACAAGACATGCTAAAGTTGTTGATACAGAGTCTAAGTATAAAAAAATGTTAATAATAATAAATGGTGAAGTATCAAGAGTGCATATTTTTGCTTATATTTCGACATTGCTGAAACTAAACCTGCCACATCACATTTCAGTGCAATAATTTGAGTGTATATGTTGCGCGAAGGCCAAACAGAATCTAAATTTGCAGGGCTAAAACAAGTGATGTCCTTTTCACTATATTTCAAGTAGCAAGGAATAACACTGTAAACCCGTAGATTTAAACATTTCTGTAACACAGAAAAGCACCTCTATCTTGGTGGTGGTAAAGTAGGTTTCTATTTTCCCTTTGTTAATGTAGCTAGTTGTCATTGATTAAGTATTTCGATTCGCTGTTGTATTAAAAAAAGTTTTTATATCCAACGTAAGTAGGACAAGTAAAGCCGTAGGCAAAACTTTGTGCATTATATATTAAGCTACATGTGTATAGGTAGGCAGGTTCTATAAATTTCTAATAATGAGAATAAGAAAGTTGTCGATAGCCCGATATGCTCACCTAAATAGTAAATAGCCTCAGGTTCAAAATCATTTTTCTCTTGATGTATTTTTCTTTTGTGTAGTCAAGTTTTCACATTTTATAAAGTTGGTATCTACTTATATGAATGTGGAAGCGTAACGTATTAGCTTCGAATCATTATTATAGACTGATTGTCCTACTGATTGATACGGAGCTCCATAGTAGAGAGAGATTAAGAGTGTTATTCTCTTGGTGCATTTCTCTTTTATTTAGTCAAGTATTCAATAGTTTACAAAGTTGATACGTATATAAAATGCCGGAGAGAGAGCTTAAGAGCATAAACGCAAAAATACATCTGCTTCGATAGCTGTTTGCTGTTATCTTAGGTTATGACAACTATCATATTAATAGGCGAAATAGCTAAATCAGTTTTTAAATTGATCATCCTCAGCCTAACAGTAGAGAGGATTCGAGAGTATAAATCCACCCACCATTCGGCTTCAATGCGGGTTGGTGGGCCTTTACGGCTACCTATTATCGCACATGCCAGTGGTAAGAACCTGGACCGAAAGTTTACGATGATCTCCTAGGCATGTCAAACCGCAACACTATTTGTTTTTCGCTAAACAAACTTTCATCTTTTGACGTCCGGCTGGCGCAGTGGGCTTTCTAAGTCCAAGGCCGTGGGTTCGATTCCTACAACTGGAAAATGTTTGTGTGATGAGCATGAATGTTTCTCAGTGTCTGGGTATTTATCTGTATATTATAAGTATTTATGTATGTTATTCATACTTACTTTGGGGCTAGATGGCGGTGTGTGTGTAGTCGTAGTATATTTATATATTTATTATTTCTTTATTAACTGTTATCTGCTATTTTACACAATATTTACCTACCTCAACATGTCGCATCGGCTGACCGCGCCAACATTGTTTTGTTCACCTCTTAAGACTTTTAGCGCGCTGTTAAAATAAAACATCCCTCAAGGATTGGAGTTGATTATTTAAATTCACCTGGTAGTTAAAATAAACAAAATAACAACTAATAGATCTCTTTAGCTCTATTATTTTTTTATTTTTATAACAAGCTATTTTAATTCCGTTGTAAAATGGTAAAATTTAAAATTATCCTTTTATAATTTTTTTTTCTTTTTCTTCTACAATGTGTATAAAGAATTCCAATTAATACGTATATTATATAATAAACGACAACACCGCTAATAAAAAAAAAAGGACGAAATTTTTAACAGCAGCTTTAATTACGAACGTTGCATTCAACGTAAAATTCACATTAATTTGAAAGCATCATGGAATCGCTATCTGTAATAAATTACTAAGCAATAGACAAGCAAACAATACGTTTGTTTGTCAGTTACCCATCATCTCGTATAATGATGGATCGCGGGTGTATGCAAAAAAAGTTCACAAAACGGGTACACAACCTTTTTTGTGGCCGGCTTAAGTGTCGAAGAGATCATTCAAATTGACGCTTTTGAGTCAATAATTAACTGTTTAACGGGTTATTGCGATAAAAACTGTACTGTTTACATTTCTTTAACAGTAGGTATCTTTGTTGTTTCATTAATTATATTTAATTTTGGATTTCTCACATATCATGGCAAACAAACGTTCTAAATGACTTAACACGATGGTAATATATTTACCAGTTTTATCTAGTGATCTAATAATTGTTGGATACTAAATTTAGAAGTAAGTATGTCCATGTGATATTTCTGTTTCTTTTTAGATAAGTTCTATTTGTGAAAATATGTAACTGGCTATTATGTACAGCCTAAACTTTTTTATCTTACTTGTCCTTTTGTAATAGCTGTAAGTTTTCCTAACCAAAAAAATAAAACTAGTGGTATTTATTTTATACAACATAGCTATGCCGTCGGTTTAAGTCGTAGACTTCAGATCTGGGTACAACACTAAACTTGTCCTTTTGTAACAGCTGTAAGTTTTTCTAACCAAAAAAATAAAATTAGGCCTATTTATTTTATACAAAATAAATATGCCGTCGGTTTAAGTCGTAGACTTCAGTTCTGGGTACAACACTCGCGATGCCAACGCAACTCCCATTAGTATATGTCCCAATAGAAGTAATGTCACTTATTAATAGATATTATAGTGTGTCTAACTTTATTATAACGTATTCCGAAGAATCATAACCGATTTCTTTGTTAACTGTGTAGTTCGGTAAAATAGTTAAATGTTTTGTTGGTTTTATGTAAGCATGTAACATACCGGCTCGTATCGCTCAACACTCGCTCAAACAATGCCCAACTTCCGATCAACCCGTGTAAATATAATAGTCCTAACACCTACACATAAATTATGCTGATTACTCACTATTTCAATTGGTCGTATTTCATTCACTCGACTATTTTATAAAACCGAACTATGTTATTGTACATTTATGAAGAGAAGTCCTTTTAAAAATTATTTATGAATATTTTTTTTTAAATTATTTGCCTTTAACGGTGATACACTCGCATTGTTTACTGTTGGAATCATTAAATAGTTCATTTCCAACATTAAAATGTTTATATTTCATTGTTGAAAATCACATATTTAACAATCCTACTAATGATTAAAACTACTTATTGAATTGACTGGGAGTGATTTGCTTCTGTCGTTACACTGAAACACTTTAACAAACTATTATAATCAAAAAGAGGTAAGAGGAGGTTCATAAAATAAATATATCATATATTAAATTTGAGTGAGTAGTAAAATATAATGCAATCAATCAATTAAGTCACAAACATATGTTATATCATTAGTTTAAATTAGACGGAGATATAGAGATAAATCTCCAAAAAACAATATCTTTATGATAGGAGTATAAAGAAACGGATCCTAGTCGTAAAAGTATTTAATACAAAAATGACACGCAAAAAAACTGCTAATTTGGGACTATCTGTTAAACTTTTGTCTAGACACCCAAAATGTGAAAGTCGTGACTTTATTCGCTAGACTGTATGATAAAACCATAAAACGTGCTAAAAGCCAATCATTCGACAACAATGACAAGTTAAATCTTATCGTTTACCGAGTTGTTTTCAAACTTCGGTAGCTATTTTGATACAATACCTTTGGTATGTTAATTTTCTGTACGAATGAAGAATTGATCATATCTGTGTTTTTTTTGTTATATACCACTATAAGTGGTATTAATATTAATTACTAGCAGCTTATATTTACTTCATTCTCTCTTCTTTCTTTGGATGTGTGACAAATACTTCGTTATCTATAACTGCAAAGTGGGATTTTAGCAGTGTATTAGTTCTGTATCACTTCCAAAGCTTTAAGAGACGAGAACAGCTTAAATAAAATTAATAACTAAGAACCCATCTTAAATTAATATTGTCATTTAGATTTTTTTTTTGACTGCCTTTTTAGAGTTCACTACAAGTTAGCCCTTGACTGCAATCTAACCTGCTGATTAGGGGTAATAAAGCCAGTTGGTAAGGGGCTAACCTGTTAGATAATGGTGGATATAATAAACTCATAACCCTAACCAGTTTTCATACGATATTTTACCAGAAGGCTAAATCTCTTAGCAGCCACGTCATTGTCGGTAGTGTGGCACGGCTGAAAAAGACCAGAGAAATTTCAGAAATAATAAATTCCCAAATTGCCCTGTCTGGGATAAAACCCGGGGCCTCACACACAGTGTACACTTCATACATGCACAAAAGAACTGCCTACCCTAAAAATTTTGTATAGAGTTTAAAGATTTTTCCACTTTATTTAATATACGTTCTTTATGCATACCCTGGTCAAAAACCCCGTGCACTGCCACTGAATGTGATTGGGAAAGTCTATGAAGTCGCCAATCCAGCGTTTTATCACATACAAATAATAAATTCTAATAATTATTAACTAAAAATTTGCTAGGCATTGCCTTAGCCTGCCAACACACATCGAATCCGCGTAGTGAGTTTAAAACTCTATCACTCTTTTTGTTTTGTGTGAGTTAGCCTCATGTGCATCAATGGAAGCTTAATGGGCAATAGGCCTATAATTAAAGATAAAGTTTTGTATCTAAAAACTTTTCTTTGCAACAGTACATAAGCGTTATACTTACATTAAAGTTCAACGCCAGTTTAAACAACTTGTCAACTTACGGTTGTTTGCGTTCTTGTTCTTGGGTTAGTGGCTTCTTATTGGTAGTGGCATGTGATGTTATGGTCAAATAAGCCATGGGAACTACCGTGAGTTGACTAATACACTATTACAAGTGCATTCACCTAATCAACGATGAACTTACTAACTTTTGTTGTGTAAAATATTTATATTCCTTAATAATGCTAATTTATGCGTAATGTTAGACGGCCCATTGGCGCAGTGGGCAGCGACCCTGCTTTCTTTGTCCAAGGTCGTGGGTTCGATTCCCATAACTGGAAAATGTTTGTGTGATGAACACTAATGTATTTATGTATATTATTTATAGAAAATATTCATCAATCATCTTAGTACCCACAACACAAGCTACGCTTACTTTGGGGCTAGATGTCGATGTGTATTGTCTTAGTATATTTCTTATTATCTTATATTTTTAAACGAGCAATTCTTGTATATAAATAATTGGAATCTCGGAATCGGCTCCAACGATTTTTATGAAATTTAGTTAACAGGGCTTCCGGAGCGATAAATCTAGCTTTCCGGTAACAACCGATTTGGTGCAGACGAAGTTGCACTGGTCAGCTAGTATTATATAAACCGCACAATAAAGAATAGGTTTTAAATCTGATCCATTATCTGATTCGCAATATATTTGAACGTTCGTATATTATGCGAAAGAGATATAATGGCATCAGATGCGCGGGTTGTACCATTAAAATGTTTCGAGGCGTGGAGTTTAATTTTTTCATATAACTAGTACTAAAATATAATTCAGTTCGGCTATATATAATTGATAAAAATGTCAAAATTGCTTGCAATTTATTTGGATAAAACATTATATGATTGAAAACCGTTGAATTAAACACTATAAAAAGCTATGTCGTATCTGTCTTACACCCAACAGGCGTCAGATATATACGAAAGGAGATCAACAAGGATCTAAAAATGAGATAGTCCTTGTTAATCCTATTTTATATTTTAACTTTAAAGGGATTAAACAGGGTAAGAAAGTATGTTTTCAAGCGCCATGCAACTTTCTTGATCTTACGAGATATAGGAAATTCTACGCAGACCAGTAGTTTAAGAAATGTATTGCCAAACCTACTACATAGCTTCATTTATATGTGGGTATATGAGGGTTCAAGATAAACCCCTTACAGGATAGCCCGCTACCATCTTAGTCTGCTTCATCTATTACTACCAGGTAGGATTGTAGTCAAGGGGCAACTGGTAGTTGAATAAAAGAAAAAAAAATTGCACCCTCATTTTTCATCATCATCAAAATTCAAATTCAAAATTCATTTATTTCAAGTAGGCCTAATATAAGCACTTTTGAAACGTCAAGTCTGTCTGTGTGTAGTGACTTTACCACCGGTTCGGAAGGCAGATTCTACCGAGAAGAAGCCGGCAAGAAACTCAGCAGTTGCTCTTTTCCAACATTAACAATTTACATTTTACATTTTAAAGTTCATTTTTCTATCTTGTGAGAGATGAAAGCGAAGCCGGATGCTTTGATTTCATTATCACGGACGTGCATTGCTGGCCATTGGCCTTTTTGTGGAAGTTCCAAATACCACGGTCTTATGCCGCTTGTATCCAGAAGCTCGCTACGAATCGCTTGATGTCATCCGTCTACCTCATGGGGGTCTACCAACGCTGCGTTTACGGGTGTGAGATCGCCATTCCAGCACCTTAGGACCCCAACGACCATCGGTTCTCAAAGCAACGTCGCCAAGTATCCCTCCAACTGCCAGTTTTAGCTACGCGACTCTTTGAGCTATGTCAGTTCTTATACCTGATTTGATCACGTAGGTACCTACTCAAAGCATAGCTCTCTAAATCCGCAGAGTCACCTTCTTATGAGAGCCATAGTCGGCGACAACGTTTAATTGTAGATAAATAATAAATATACTACGACAATATACACACCGCCATCTAGCCCCAAAGTAAGCTTAGCTTGTGTTATAGAAACTAAGATGACTGATGAATATTAATTTTATGAGTAATATACATAAATACATAGAATATGCATATAAACACCTAGACACTAAAAAATATTCACGCTCATCACACAAACATTTTCCAGTAGTGGGAATCGAACCCACGGCCTTGGGCTCAGAAAGCAGGGTCGCTGCGAACTGCGCCAATCGACCGTCAGATAAGAGTTGACTACTAACAATGTTAACACAGTTCAGTTTCGATCACAATAGATAGTTTGGTAATGATCTTAGTCTGCGCCGGCAATTTGTCATCAATTCAAGAACTAATTAATCACTGTTCGGCTCTGCACTGAACATGGTTATTGTGCATTCTGTGATGATATAGTAACTCTATGTTAGATATTAATGGTTGACTCGTGTTTGACTTTGTTTGGCAACTTCACGGTCAATTCAATATAGGCTAACTCTGTTATTGCTTGTAGTTACGTACTACCTAAATAACGAATTGATTTTAGTGCATATAACACGGACTACACGGAAATTCATACTAATATTGCAAATACGAGTGTGTTTGTTTTTTTGTCCTTACTTTATGCTCTAACCAATAAAGCAACCAATCGACATCAAATTCGTTATAGAGTTAACTGAAAACACGAAGAGTAACAGAGGCTACTTTTTATCCCAGAAAAACGAACGTTTCCCACGGGATTTGTAAAAATCCGTAATAAATGCGGGCAACAGCCTTCTATCCCAGTTTTTATCAATAACATGTGAAAGCCCGCCAAGCCTAATAAAGTAGCGTGGTGCATGCTCTTAAGCCTTCTCCTTTAATAGAAGTCACATTAATAGGCTGAAGATTTTACAGCCATTAGGCATTTTTATTTATACTCAAAAAAATACAGAAGAAGAATAAAAAAAACACAGACCGAAGCAGTATACAAAAGGCGGCCTTATCGCTTATATTATATCAGGATGATGAAAGTAGACTAAAATAAAATAAAAACTTTGTTCATATGCATAATATTGTGTCATAGTTGTGTAATTTAAGTATTTTATCATCATAATCATGCATCGGTTATGATTATGCTTCCTCTGCTTTCTTAGGCACAAATGATCGGTCAAATTCGTTCCAAATGCACTCACCTACCCATTCACCCACTCAGGTTAACATTTTACATGTGTAATTAACTTATTTATGTACACCGTTTTAGATAAACGTTTTCAAATAAACACGTGTCGTAAGGTATTTACTAAATATAAATAAATGGTGATAATTAACTCACCTAACTAGTACAATGACCTGATTGACACGAACATTTTGAGATTAGCCGTTTAATTTAATAATAAACGACGTATTTACTTAATTAAAATTCTAGTGATGATAATTAAATTGAAGGTAGGTACTCCAAAACCAAATAAGTGCACGCTGCCGGTAATTTTTAATGATTAAAAGGGTACCTAGTATTTATGGTGAATATGAATGCTAAGTAATGGCATCGGAATAATTGAATATGGTTTACTGAAATGCTAAGTGAGCGAATGTATTGCGGCAACTACAATTAATAATCTTGAAAAGGAACTATGAAATGTAACCTATAAAACCTAGGTGAAGATTTATATTCTTAGCCATCCTAACTTTAGGTACCTATTAGAAGCAGGCCGGGAAAAACGGGAATATACCATTTTGGAGAACTCTATTTATCGCTTCGAATTTTATAGTCGCTCACTTGGGATAAAAAATTTCCATTCAGTATTTCCAGTATTCGCCCGTTTTGTTATTTTTTAACATACATAATTAAATGCTTAAGTACTAATTTCTGCATCATTTTCAGCATCTGATTAGCGGTTGCCATCTCTAATTAAACATGGTGGTAAATGCATTTACATAACCACAAGTGCCGCAAAGGGACGTCAAAAGACGTCAAAATGCAAAAAGTCTTATAGTATTTTTTCATCACGCTATGACAGAAGCCACGAGGTACAGGCACAGTATAAGCACGTCACGAAAAAAGACCACTGACGATCGTCCTGCGCAACAGACTAAAAACAATCGATTGCATGTGAATGAGTGTATTTATACTTATATTAGCAACTAGAATATCAGATATTCTACCGCCTGAGATGAAGAATTTTTCCACAGTCAATATTTAGGAAAAGTTAAAATTAACGGTCATAATACCTCCTAAAATGTTCGTGGATTGACAAATGACGGAGTATCATACACAATTTCCCTCTTTGTGGTTGGAATTAAAAAATTCTTAGTAGGTGCTAAAATAATGTTCTCTTCATATTTATAATTTCTATGTTTAGAATTCTGGGCTTTTAGTGATAAGTAGATTTAATTGTATAGAAGCAGGCGTTTATTTGCTATAGTCTTATTATATGACAAGTCCATATAATATAAAAAAAATCTTAGAAACTGTGACTTTCGAAGGCAAAATCATCTTAGGACGCTCCGCTGTAGAAGCGATACGTTAATAGAGAGCGTATTTTGGAAAACGTCATTTTGTATATTTAAAATACAAATACAAAAGTGACATTCAAGAGCAAAGACGCGAGATTTACGCCTGTCGAAGCCCGTCATAGGTACGTAACGCTGTGTGTCGCTATAATAAATTTCACCGTACATAACATATTATGCTTAATGTCTATAATTGTATAAGTCAATTCATTTTCATTAAGTGTACCACGATAAAACAAGAACCTAAACCTGTCATTATTCTCATCATCCAATCATTGATCGATACTAACCACGAGCGTGCCATCATGATGCTCAGTTTCCATAACAACATTGTCGTTCTACCAAACTATGCTATTTTACGTGACACGCTGTATACGAAGCACTCACTGTGAAAGTGCGCAACATTTTTGTAATTCAATCTACCTGCGGTAAGAGGGCACGCACAATGCAACCACATCCGCAAAGGACGAGGACCCTTGGTACATTTGAATGGTTTTACAAAAGAGCGCTGTGAACTGTGTGAGCGATGAACGTTTTTCCGTGCTATGTCAAAGACAGGTTGAAGTTCAAAGATATTTGAACTTACCGCCATTGCAAACTTTCTTCTAAACGTTCAAAGTTCTTCAGGGCTAAGATTTTTTTTTGTAAAGCCCAGTACTAGTACTTTACGATTTAACGTAATCCACTCATAATCATTATATTAGAAATGACTCAATGAGTAACAAGTTTATTACTTACTTGCAGTTCCCCGCGGTTTCACTAGCTTGAATTTAAGGTAGTAAAATAATAATAAATGACGTGGTTCGTTTAATAAAAGATAATCTATACTTATAATAAAACTGTAACTGGAAGATTTCTGTACATTTAATATATTTTTAAAATTTTGATCGGCGGATGCTTTATAATCGACACTGAGTCCAAAACAGATTTTTATTTAATTTTTGTCCGTCTGTCTGTCTGTATGTCTGTCTGTCTGTCTGTCTGTCGGGGCATCACGTGAAAAATACTGAACGGATTTAAATACAATTTGGATAATGGTAGCTGATATTCTGGGTCAACATACGAGGATAGGCTACTTTTTATCCCAATAAACAAAAAGTTTCCTCCGGGAAATAGGATTAAAGTTTTTATCTATTTTACTTCATAGCTCCGTTAAATCTGAACCGATTTTAATAATTCTTTTTTTATTTGAAAGTGTATACTATCAAGCATGTATTGTTTAATTTTAATGAAGATCTGATAAATATTGTCGTGAATAAAGGACATAACTCTTCGCAGATACCAGCAAGTCGCAAGGCATATGGTACAACTATCGAATGCATGTGTGTCATCCCACTGATATTATAAATTCGAAAGTTTGTGAGAATGAATGTATGGACGAATGGATCTAAGTATGGATGGATGGTTTTAGTGTATATTTTACTATAGTTTTCTGCAAATTGGCTGAAATATTACGATGTTTTCTAAAGATGTCATACCGATTAAGTGTTTTACTGGCGTACGCCGCGAAAATGTATGTTTAAAGTAATCGTGATTATCTACAAAAGAATCTGCGGGGCTAAATATGTGTAAATCTTATGGTTAAGTCACAATAACTACTTTTTTTATAATTTTTGGTTCAAAAAACTGGTATAATTGTAAGATGTTGACATTCCTATCATGATATTAATACTTACCCAAATAAATAGTTTTATAAATATGAATTTTGAATATATACCTGCAAATTACCTTTTAAATTGTTCAAATTGAACCTATCGCTTAGAAGTTATGACGGGCATAGAAACGCAAAAAATAAGAAAAATGCAGCGGGCCGCCCGGCCGCGAGTAATATACTTTGGAAGTAAAACTGGCCCTGGTAGGTAGCGCTGCAATTCGTTTCTATTTTTTTTTAAGATATTAAAACCCCGGATAACCGCTTCGGTGCAGACGAAATTGCGCGGGTCAGCTAGTCTAGATAATAATAGTGTAATAAGTAATCCTAGCTGCATTATTCTACTCATTAAGATATTCAAATAGTTATAGAACAATTGCTTTCGCCCGCAAATTTTTTGGATTGGATTTGTTTACCCTAAATTAGGAGTACCTAGCCTTGATATCACTTATCGGATCTAAATGATAAATATTGGAATACAATTGCATAAATAAATTCTATATCTATATTTCTATACTTCTATAGATACATTATACTAATATTATAAAGAGGAAAGATTTTTATTTTTTTTGTTTATTTGTACCGAATAGGCTCTGAAACTACTGGACCGATTTTAACTATTTCTTTACGAATATATAATTTAATTATCAGAAAGTAACATAAATAAGCTATAATGTATTTAAATAAACATTGAGATCCTTATGTTAATTGCAATAAATAACCCAAAATGGCAAAATTATGCCTATTCAAATCATTATTTGGCCTGCAGTGAGAAAACTTTAGATGAATAAAGTACCTACTCATTATTACCGAAAAAAAATCCGAGAGGAAATGTATCTAACTAACATAGCTCAGACGCAATTGCACCTTGTATGAGAAGTGTTCGAATCAAAAGCACGACATCGGCAGCCTTCTATAAATCTATTTTTATAATGGCTCGGATTATACCCTCCTAAAATATAGATGCAAACGTAATTATAGTTTCAGCATGAATGAAAAACGCTAAATCTCAAGACACAGTAGCTATAATTGGTATCTTCCCTATAAATATAGCTCGACTGAAATAACAGGAATCTCCTACCACAGTGAAGCTTAAGCCCCACAACCCTATTTGCTATGAAAAGGCTTCACCACTCAATCGGAAAAAAGGAGCTACATTATAATAGAATAGGCCTTATTTAGGTAAAACGGTTTACCTGACGTTTTATTTGGTAAAATGTATCATATAAGTGTAATTATTCTAATACAGCCTTGCCCTTGACGGCAATCTCACCTTCTCAGTGATAATGCAGTCTAAAATTGAAGCGGGCTAACTTGTCGGAGGGATAGCAGTTATATAAAATCCGTATTTCTTAACGGTTTCTATGCCACAATAATGGAAAGCTGAATTGCTTGAGGCACATCTATAAATAAATAAATAAATACACTACGACCGGTGACTACGACCATACACACATCGACATCTAGCCCCAAAGTGAGCATAGCTTGTATATGTCTGACGAATATTTTTATGAATAATATATATAAATACTAATAAATAATATGCATATAAAAACTCAGACACTGAAAAACAATCACGGAATCGAACCCACAGCCTTAGACTCAGAAAGCAGGGTCACTGCCCACTGCGCCAAAGGCCAATCGAATCAGTCAAAGTCTATGTTGGGAAGGTTGTAACTAAGCGGTAACCGGAGCCATCAATCAGACTAGACCACAGAATCCAACGCTGGATCTGCAACTAAATATTACATCAAAGCGTCAGGGAGATAGATAAAAACGTCACACAAATAATAACACATTAGTTCCTTTAAAATGTCGTGACTACGGTAAGTCCATTATCCCGCATAATACGTTTTACGTAGCAATAAATCTTATCAGCACTTTCTCAAATAAAGAAGCATGCCGGAAGCGCCTTAGTACACTACATGATTTGGGTTTGTGGGCTACCTATCCCATAAACGTATCCACACTGACACAGATATCGGAAACACGTGTCATTAGATCAAACGATTGTAACCCTTATACTGAAATGCTATAAAACTGTAAATGGTGACCGAAGTTACGCTAGAAATAAAAATCTCAGTTGCCATATGTGCACCCATATAGGGCCCAGATATGTACCTGCCCAAATGATTTGTGAGTCGATAGCTATTCCGAGCTAACCAAATATTCCCGCGCCGCTTTCATTTTTGTCTGAATTCAATAATAAACAAAACCGGATATTCGGGAGTGTGGTGTTTTGACGTCAAAGTGATTGATATTATTGCCTTCTTGAAATAATTCTAAATCGGTAAAAAATAATGTTGATGCTGGTCACAATAACTTTTATCTCACATCTCTGTCTGTGTTAGAGGTCATCATACTAAACCAATTTACTCTCCCCTGCAAAATTTTAAAAGGATTAAAAGACCATGCTAGATCGCGGGCTTAGTTAATTATTATGAGGTATTAGTAATAACAACTGCATAGAAGATGCAAAACGTGCTCACCGAAGCACGATAAAGAACAAAATCCAACGTATGAAGGCCTATATTTCTCAGATCTAGAATAACTTTACCTAGCTCAATAAATTCACGTCACACATCGTTCTTTTTTGTGTTAATTTGTTAAATCCCGAAGCAAAAGCAGGAGTGAGGTGAGGAATATTATGTTGTGTAAGTGCGTATATGTGTCTCTCCCAAACGATTTAAGGCAGTTCAGTTTTATAAGCTTCTATTTATTTATATTTATTGACAAGGGCGATTATTATTATTGGTTGGAAGAAAAATATTATAATTTTGACGCGTAACGGCGAGTATAAAATATGATTGTTTCGGATCTTGTGATCAGACTATTGTGATACGTAGTCACGTTCACATATCTCAAGTGCTGTTGTTCGCAATAAATAAGTGTGAAGCATATTTAATAAATAGATACTTTGTTGAAGTGGAGTTTTCATACAATCAAATAGGGACAACCTGAGCTTTCATTTGTTACTTTTAGTATTTTCGAAAAGCACTCTGCTAAAAATCAAGTTGATTGGTTACTTAGTTAGGGCATAAAGGAAGGACAAACAAATATTTTTCGGTTTCGTATTAAGAATATTAGTAAGGTAAGTATATCCTAGTGGATATTAGATAGCTGATGATCGGGCCCCATGGTGGACATATTATTTACTTTAAAGTCTAGTCTTGATCGTAAACTTTTACGTGATCTATGTGAAAGAGTTTTGGTTAATTCGCCATAAGGCCCTTCGCTTTAGTCTGTAGAGATTATTGATGACGATTCCATGACGATTCCATGAGTTTCCCCACAAGGCCTAATTTTTGTCAGCAGGCTGCGACCGTGACTTTTTGGCTTGAAAGACGCGCCGCAAAGCGATTTAGCGTATATGTGTTATATTATTGAACTGCATTACCCTTGTACCACTTATAAAGATAAATATAACATAAAGATTCATTCAAAACAAAGTAATAAAGATCATCATTTAAAATTCACATAAGTTGTTTGAAACCCCACAGTTTCTCTGTTTAGCAATTGCAAGTCGTTTAGATTGAAATTCAAACTTATCGCTGAATATACAAGTAAAATGGGAAATGCGTTAAGAAAGAGTTCTTAGGTATGGACAATTTTGAGCTTACATAGAGCCTTATTATATATGTACTTCGTCGATCCAGTGGTTAACATGTTCAACTATGGGTCATTAGGTTCGAAACCGGGCGGATCAAAAATTGATACACCAATAAATCATCGAAATAATAATAGTTTCAAATTAAATTTTCTCAATGTTCAATTATATGGTAGTGATAATCTTACAATTTATTGGAAAACCGCTCGAGAAAATGGCGTCTAAGTCACGTTTTGTATTTGAAATGAGAAGGATGGATTCCTACACAATAATTTTATTCATACTGTAACCGATTTCTTATTGCTACGTACATTTATATAATTTTTTTATCGCATTAACACTAATGACTTAGAAAGTTAATACTGCGTTGACCTTTTATAAAAATACCACTCTGATACACAGTTAGATAGTTACTTTATTTAAATTCGTTTTAAAACATTGCAATTACATATTTTCACGGGGGCGGTGGTAAGCTGTGATCTTATTAGTCGAGATCCCGGGATCGATCCCCGGCAATTTTCCCAATTTAATTTTTTCTGGGCAATTTTCGCAAATTACCCCAATTTGGGAAACTTTAATATTATTTCTCTTTTCTGGTCTGTTGGGAGGCTTCGGCCGTGGCTAGTTACCCTACCGACAAAAACTGGCCGCGATTTAGCGTTCCGGTAAAATGTCGCATGGAAACCGATTAATCAGTTAGCAACTAATAAAATTCTTATTCTCTCCTAGTAGCAATTTTTTAAAGCTGTATTCAATTGAAGCAGTGAAAGCGCATTGGGTAGGAGCTCGACTTCACTTTCGGGGGCCGAGTTTGAATCCCAGGAGGCACCTCTAATTTTTCTGAGTGTCTGTGTTTCTGAGTGAACACACATAGTGTTTAAAGTAATTAAAATATCACGTGAGGAAACCTGCATGCCTGAGAATCCTATAGAATGTTCTCAAAAGTGTGTGGAGTCCATCAATCCGCACTGGGCCAGCAAGGTGGACTACGGCTTTAAACTGTGGTCTGTAGTGGGCTGGTAATGGGTGGAAATTTTACTTACCATTTGTTGAGGGTTTCGCGGTTTTCGATGTGCTCTCGGAACCTTCTGCCCTGTGACACCTTCCAGCACATCCGCCAGAAGCAGTCCATCAGCACAATCCCTGGCTAGGCCTCCACCAGACGTGCCCGCCCGACGACGCGAGCGCGCCCGCTCCAAGTAGTGGTTCGCCCAGTCTGTGTAGATCTGCAATAGAGGAAGTAAAATTGATCATCATCGTCACAACCATATTCGGCCACAGCGACTTTTAAGGTTCCGTACCCTAGAAGACTCCGCTGACAGTCCGTCTGTTTTTCACAGATGATGTATTTCTGTTGCCGTAACAACAACCAATGCCTACTAAAAAAAACGGAATCAAATAAATATTGTGGGGTAAAATGTTTAATTTTATATTTATTTATTATTTTTATTCTTATTTGTGCAAGTTTGTTTATGTATTTGTATTTAGCTATTAAAATGTCGGTTTTTAATAGTTTTACACCACCTGTCCGTTCTCGCTGATGTGGTCCTAATACTAAAGTTGCTTGGCAGAGATCGCTTATAAGCGATAAGGCCGCCTTTTACCTACCGCCTTACTTCCGTCTTTGTATATCAATTGTTCTTTTAATTGCGACACTCGTAACACAAGTTACCTTAGTGCGAGTGTTTAAGCACTCCTTTGTGCACCAATCGATACAATCACTGTGTCGAGTCCATAAGGAGTTTCCTGCTGTACACATTTTTTCTATATGAAATAAAAATTATTATTATTATTATTATTTCCCTAACTTCATAGTGGTTTCCAAATACGTCTGCCCAGCTTAGTTAAAACGTAACGTTCAAACTCTACCGTCTGTTCAGTCTAGTAGTGTACTTTTATTTGATGATATTTTGCTGACAATAGCTTATTGATATAACAGACCCCAGATTAAAACTGACGTGCATATCTTTCAATAAATTTTAGCGTTAATACAATGTTAATGTATGTTGAAGGAGTGTTTCGAAAATCGTAATCTAATTATTTATTGGGGTTAATTAAATCATATAAAAGTAGTTCACTATTTAAGTAAATTATTGTATGAATAAAATGCAGTTATTTTATCTTGATAAAATAAACGGAACGCAGAAATAATAATTGATAGCAAGTGCAGTACCTTTATAAGGAATTCAGCTTGAATCGATACAGATGGAACGGGTTTTACACGGAAAGCATTATCATTCTGATCCAGACAACAATCTGACTAAGCTCGGGAAGTAGGTACTGAAAGTACTTCGCAAGATAAGTTGACGCACAAAGAGCGGTAGATAAGAGAATCATCGTAAGATGCGAAATTGCTACTTAAAGTTTAACGACAGGATTTATGTAAATATCTGCACGAAATTTTATAGAAAGTGTATAAATTCAAGGTTATCTTGATCGCTATACTCTTATATTCTATTGTCTGGGAAGTCTGAATCATGGAAGAAAAATGAACTTTATTTTATGGTGCACTTAGGGGGTTATTCATGGCACATTGTGTATCGATGGCGTTAAAGATTTAAGTACTCGTGAGGTCATCCGTAATGCAGTTTAATGTGGTGAAGTCAATTCTTATAAGGATCAAGTCAAATACTCGATAATGTGATGAAGATTCATGTAATGATCCATAGTTCCGTTTAGTGACAGCAGTTAGTCTTTCTTCGGGTTTTGTACGAGGTGACTAAGGGAATAGAATGCAGAATAGGTAGCAGCGTCATCTGTTCTACTAGGTACTACCATCTGCTGCTATCACAAAGCCGACTTCTGTGTGTTGATTACCGGTAAACCCTGCCGTTGGGATTGGTCTCTAGTCCAGCGGTGGACTGTTATAGGCTATTAATTATAGTATAAATCCAATGCCAACGTGACTGCTTTACTCTCCATTGAAAAATAATTTTATAATTTTTTTTTGTGTTTTAAATTTATAAAATTGATAATTCGTCCAAGTGTTACCTACACCATTCAATTTCATAAATCGAATCGATCAATTTTATAAATTTAAAACACTAAAAAAAATTATATTCCGAAAATAAAATTTTCGGAATCGACAAGTTTTCAACCTGTGAGTCTGGCAATTGCACTCACCATTGGCGGGCTTTATCTCTTGTTTCAGACACGTTTGAAACAAGAGATAAAACCCCAATCAAGATGATAAAGTAGATGGAAGCTCCAATGTTTCTTACTAGATGGTGCTACAGTCGCTATAAGACTGATGTAAAAGGCATATACTAATTTCGGCATCGACGGTAGAAGAGCTGTAGCTTCATTGGTTAAAGCGCTTAGTCCTCAATTTAATTTAAGGCTTAAATTTATAAAAATGAGTTTTATTTTATGGTGTCGTTATTGGCACATTGTGTATTGAATGTGTGGAAGATTTAATACGTGTGTGTTCATCCTTAAATGAGTGTAATGTGGTAATGGGGTGGAGTTAATTCTTAAAAGGATTAAGTCATATTTGCGTCAATTTGAAGTAGAATGAGGGCAAGTGTCGGAGACGCGCCATTGCGTCGCCGCCTCAGGAGCCACTCAGACCTTCTGTGAAGCTATTCGCTCACTCATCCCACTCGTTAATTGACTTCAAAGTCTTGATGGCGGCTAATTCGAATTGATATTGGTATAAAGATTGCATCAAATCCATTAGTATTTGCTTTATGATTGCTTTTATGTTGAAATCTTTGCTGGTAATAAACGGGCTGCCATATTTTATTTTACCGTGGGATTTATAATAGGGATGATGCCCGTATTCACTAACAATGGATAAGGCAATGCTTACATAAGTTATGGCTTATCAAAGAAGATTCCTAGGCATACAATACCTTTCACTAATCGATTTCCACTCGGCAACTCGTATAATCTAATTTGTCAATGGTTCTTGCAACAAGGTGTGATATTTTTTGTTTGGATTATCATATTCGTTATTCTGGTATGGATGGTTATTAAAAAAAAACGAACTAATATTTTTTTCATCTCTCAAGAGTCAGTTTACAATCCACCGAATCGTTGTCGTAACTTTACATGGTACTTAAAGTCACATACTCGTAAGTGTTCGTGAAACGTTTTATTTCAATAGGAATCACCGAATTCAAGAAACATCCGATTAGGGCTATTCCTGGGTTAAGCGAAAACGGTCATGATTGTTATCAAAAATTGTATTTAGTGTGATACTTAGTCCTAGTCAAATCTATTGTTTCCTTATGCATTTCACTTGGCAAATGGTTACGATATTTTCGAAGAAACCGCATGAATTCCATGTGGTAGTAATAACAGAACAGTAGCATTGCGGTAACTTACCGCAAATCAAATGCTCGAAGAAATGCTTTCACCTAGAAAGTAACAACCTTTGTGTTAACATTTTTGCAGCAGAACAGAACTAAATTATACTACAAAAATGCATACAAAACAACTTTTTTTAAAGTCTATTTTTAATCGTTACTTTCATCTTGTTATTATACTCTTCGAGTCTTCCTTTATATTTCTTTCATCTTTCGTATTCGTATTCTTTTCGTTCTTTATATTTCTAACTGTGTAGTGTTTGAAAACTATATAATATTGTAAGTATTTATATGTATTATTCATAAAAATATTCATCAGTCATCTTAGTACCCATAACACAACATACGCTGGCGATGTGTACAAATAAAGACTTTTAATAAATAAATACTCTTGCACTTAAGAAGGAATTAGTGCTAAAACACAGGATGCTGGTCTAATACATGTTACAAGTAAGCACGCGGTATTAAGAATTATTGATGAACAGTTATAATGACCGGTAGCAAAAGTTTAATGTGCTAAACGATACAAAGAAGTAGAACGACTAAGCAGTCATATCATATACATATATTCCTTGTCAAAAACCCAATTACGAGCCGAGTTATTATTTCATAACTAGCGTAATACTTTCCACTGTAGCAACTAAGAAAAACTAGCCTCTCACGTCTACCAGATTTTAAAAGGAGTAATTGAAGCGGTCATAATTTCGTTGTTAGTCCCTATCGTGGGAACCGAGTTCGATCCCCGATGTGCGTTTTTAATTCAAGCAATTAAAATAACGCTTTCTTTAACGGCGAAAGAAAACATCGTAAGCATGCATGCCTCATGTTCTCAAAAGCATGTGCCGATAGGCAACCCTGCTTTCTGAGCCAAAGGCGGTGGGTTTGATTCACACAGCTAGGAAATGTTTGTATGGTGAACATGAATGTTTTTCAGTGCCTGAGTGTTTATCTGTATATTATAAGTATTTGCAAGGATGTTTCTATATATATAAAAGAGAAAGTGTGTGGGTATGTTCCGTATAGGCTCCGAAAATTTCAATGAAACTTTCAGGGAATCAGAGGGATTGACCTGGCGAGTAATTCTGTAAAGTTTAGTGATGATCGGAGCACTCTTATTTTTGAACTGTCAAATACAGCTTTTATTTACTATGATGATATTCTATTGTTGGGTGTACATGGGTGTTGATAATGATCTTCACCCGCTCGAGAAGAGAATAGAAGAGAATTAATACGGAGAGAAATAAACGATTTAATATATTATGAGACTTAAATAAAAAATTTAATGATGTAATTTTATTGTTTAAATAAAATAAAGCAAAATCTAGGCCGGCGAAGCGGGCTGGGTACGCTAGTTATTTATAAAAACATTAACTTAGTACCTACCCATAACACAAGCTACGCTGGCGATGTGTATATCATAGTTATTTATTTGGTTGAACTAAGATTAGTCTACATGTCCATGAATGGAAACAAAATATCAGTGACGGACGCAATCGGGGGACTTGATTTAGACCTTCCTAAAACTCTTATAGATATTACACGTCGCTCCGGAACGTATTACCATAACGACCGACATTTTATCGCTTAATCGAACATTTTAATAGAACGATCATAATACTGATACTCCGAAGGTATTACAGATAAGATACGTTTCAATGCATTTCTTTTATCTCCCGATTATCTCACACGGCTGTTTATTCAATGCGGTTCGGGATATTTCGTGCGTAATAAATCTAGTGAGATGTACATTTTTATCGGATCTTGATGCATCAATATATCCGTTCGTTTGAAAAATTGATTATAATAAAGATAACCACGTGCTTACTTGCAATAATTTACAAGGAAACCACTTAAAGGAAAAATTAATTCAAAATATGATGCATTTGGATCTCAATTCACAACAATAAGTTATTGTTTTTTTTTTAATTTCGCACCGTGAAGCGTTCAAAATTGTTTGGTAGGTATCAGTGGCGTGCATAGAGGGTATACGACGAGGGTATAGTACGAGTTATATAAATTTATGTATAGCCTATAGGCATTGTAAGAGTTATAAAAAACCTACCCTTAAGTATTTTTAACACGTTATGGAGAATTTCTTCATTTTATATCAACTGCATACCCTTTGCATACCCTCTATGCACGCCACTGGTAGGTATATACCTATTTCGTTTGTATTATATTTTTAACCAACTTTAAAAAAGATGTCGACCACGCTGGCCCATTTCGGATTGGTGGACTCCACACACTTTAGAGAACAATATGGAGAACTCTCAGGCATGTAGGTTTCCTCACGATGTTTTCCTTCAACGTTGAAGCAAGTGATATTTTAATTGCTTAAAACGTACATAACTTAAAGGGACACAGGACTATAATCGCTTTTTATAAAAATAATACGAGGAGGTTTACATAGTTAACTTAAAATTATGTCAATTGCACTTTAGAGTTAAAAATATGTTAGCAACATATCGTGTGTAAGCTCAGCTGCCTGAAAGCCTTTTGCAATAAAGCGATATGAGGCGATCGACATTACGCTGGCTCTCAGGATACGACGTACGTAATTGCGTAATTGTGTTACAATACTTTGTAACAAGGTATAAAAACAGATATAGCACACTACTAGTGCATTTCTATTGCAGTATATAGTGTTTTAGTTTTCGACAGCCGGTTGGCGCAGTGGACAGCGACCTTTCTGTGTCTAAGGCCGTGGGTTCGATTCCCACGACTGCAAAAATGATTGTGTGATGTACATGGATGTTTTTCAGTGTCTGGTTGTTTATCTGTATATTATAAGTATTTATGTGTATTATATTCATAAATATATTCATCAGCTATCTTAGTTCACATAACACAATCTACGCTTATTTTGAGGCTTGATGGCTATGTGTTTTCGTAGTGTATTTTTTTTAATTATTTCTTACCAAATTATTAAAAGGAGGAAGTTTTTTAATCCACGCGCGACGTTACCGTTAAACGTTTTTACCTACTATGGGAAACAAAACTTTATTGACGCTTCAGTTCTAAATTGGTGCAGTCTTTTTCTTAATAGAAAGATTCAAGATTTATATTTATACCTATACTATAAAAACACTGATAATTTTAGAGGTTTCTAACCTCTAAAATTAACTAACGTCTAACGTCTTAAATAAACTTCTTCCAGATCTACTGAAAAAATCTTTACGTTTGGGATCCGCAGGGCACATCTAGTACTAAATATTAATATAAGTCAAAGTCCAATATTTCTTTATACAAATAGGCACATAGATGGCACTTTTGATGCGTTATTATATACAAAATGTGTACATAGCAGTGAGTAGTGATGGCGATAACTACAATCGTAAACTTAAAACTAAAGCTACGATGGTTCCGATCGTGCCCTGGTCTAAGAAGTAGCCCACAACAAACTTAGCCGGGTGTTCTTTTTGTTATCACCATCTCACATTGTCATTAGAAAATATTTAAGAAGCAACCTGGTTAGAGCAATTGTTTACACACACGCTTTTTTATCGTTTACGTAATCCTTTATACTATAATATGACTTTTCTATAAGCTTTCGCTTAATACAAACTTTGAACTTCTTTAGTGACATCCCCAAGATATCAACCGGTAATTTATTGTAATATATAATTGTATAATAACATCCATATTATAAAATATGGCAACATGGACGAGATATGGAAACAAAATGTTTATTCAGACAGTCTAACTATGAATATTAAATGTTCAACGCAGATACCACAATAACATGCTCGAATATTAGTAATACGCTCGGGGAATACACGATCCTGTACAATGGTCAATGGGTTCATTTGTTTATTTTTGGCTCCCGTTTCAGGGACGATCGACTTTATACACCGCTACATTGTTACCAAAAATTGTATTAGCTCAATACAAACAAGCATCGCTTGTTAAACACAGCTTTTAAGTTCGATGATACGTATTTAGCATTGCGTATTTATGATAACCTAGTGGTTAGGGCTTCGGTCTCCTTCAGTGAGTGTCATTCTCGGCATTCACCTCTAAGTTTTGAGAGATATATGCGTTATTAAATTTGTGCAATTAAATATCACTTGATTAAACGAATTTGCGCACTGGTCCACCAATCCGCACTGGGCCAGCATGACTACGGCATTAACCCTTTCTCATTGTGGGAGGAGACCCGTGCCCTTTAGTGGGCCGGTAATAGGTTGATATGATGATGATGATGATGATTGAACGACGAAGAAAAACATCGTAAGGAAATCAGCACGAGTGAGAGTTCTCTAATGTTCTCAGAGCCTGTTAAGTCTACCAATCCGCACTTTACCAGAGTGGTGGCACCCAAACCATTCTTATTCTGCGAGGGGATCCGTACGCTGTATTACGCCGATAGTGGGTTTATAAGGATGAAGATGACAGGTTTGGCTGACAATGTACAATGCAGCACGCAACACTGATTTAATTTTATTAGTAAATTGATGACAAAATCATACGCAAACGAGGCACATGCCCAATAGACAAATTTGAACAACCATTTATTATAGAAATTATTCTATCATCAACAATTGGGTCAATCTGAACTAATAGCGATGTCAGCAATAAAACTGTTTGCATTCCTTTGACCCCACTGACGAGATTCACAAAGCCTAGTCACTAAAGTATTTTGCATGATTAAACGGGACTTTCAATAATATTACATGATGCCTGTTTATTTCTAATTAATGATTAACTAGAAATATACAGGCATCACGTATGATTAAAAGGTCATTGACTAGGTCTGCATGTGGTTTTACCAGCGTTTTTCATCGCATGTAATAAATCTATATTCCCCTTTTGATTTTTACACGCGAAAAATGCTGCGTAAATCAAGGACAAAACACCTTAGTCTCATTTATAATATTAAGAGTTTTTTGGAGAATCTCCAAAACCAAAAGAGCTCCAAAAGCTCCAAAACAAGTTAGGTTTATTAATAATACAAGCTTAGCTTAGCCCCCGAATGCAATCTCATCTGGTCGAAAGTGATGATACAGCCTAAGACGGTAGGGGGTATGGCAGTTATTTAGATCTGTACAATAGTAAACTTGATATAGTTAAGTATATGTAAAAAATATGATTGCAATCTTTGCTCACGATACCGCTATTGTATATGTAAACTATGTCAACGAATGAACTGTGAGGTGGAAATTTGAATATTCGCTATTATATCGCTATTTAAATAATGATAGGCCCATGTATAAACCTAAATATAGAAGCCCTGAAACCATTTGTGGAGTTAAGACTTATGTTTCTTGGATCGGTGTATATTTATATAAAAGTAATGATTTCAATTCGTCATCCCTTAGTATCACTATATGAGGCGTAACCGAAAGTTCATTGGGCTTCTTTCTAATAAAAAAAACAGAATGTCTTAAATTTTTTTGCTTAGGCGATGTTGCCCTGTAAAAAAATGCTATCTTTGTAACATTATTTATTATCAGTGCACGAATACCTATCAAACTTTTCGATCAGCATTAAAAAATACTAAAATTCAATAAATAACTTGATCAACGATTGCGGATTGAGAGGATAAAAATGTAATAATATAGCTCCATTTACATCAGTATCATTTATAATTATAATCTTATGTAAAGATTATAATTCAATTAAATCACCAGCTTTATTTTCGCACGTGTACCTTGCTAAGTATTCGTAGTTATGCACTGTCACCATTTCATTATTTTTTATTTCCGTTTACAGACAGCTTTACATTTAAAAAAATCTATTAAAACCAACTTATAAAGTCAATATGTTCAGCTAGTTATAGGTAAACACCGCTTGCAAATAATTAGGGCTTGATTAGTTTGTAAAACTAAAAACCAAACAAGATAAAAGTATATCCGGTGCAGCACTGCATAAAATTTGAATATTCAGGTCATATAAAACAATTCAAAGATAACTGTAATAGCTGAAAAAAACTACCCCTCTCATATATACCTATCACATTCGTAGTATGGCGGAAAGGAAATTACAGAGATCATATTATGGTTATTCAGATTTTATCTAGTTTTGAAGCAATTCAGGAACCGTAGTATCTTTATTGACAGGTTAACCACTTTTGACTTCCTTCCGCCTCGCATCGGTAATGACATCTCTGACATTTTTATTGACCGGCTGCCGCGGTTTATCGTTTTGTGTCATAAGGAAAGCAGATTTAAGTCACCTGAACCGCAAGTGATGTTTGTACGAACGAAACAGCTGTATTCATAAGCCGCGACTTGGTCCTCACAATATATTGGGTATGCTGTTTTCAGCGGTAAACTTTGAGCTAGAATATTCAATCATATTTGTACCTACATAAAAAACTACATCGTTATGGTCTTAGACAGTATTGTTGCAATGCTGTGTGGCGGTCTGAAGGAAGTGGTTGGCGGTGTAATCACAGGAACGAGAGCTTCTGTGACCATCAACCTACCAGGCAGCTGCAGGTTGATTTACACAGGGCGGCACGATGCAGGACGTGTATCTTACATACCCTGCTTAGTGTTGCCCTGTTTACCATGCTTGGTCTGCTAATTATAACTGTGCATAAAAAAAGTCAAACTTGCTGTAAAAACGGTTACTTGCATCTATTTATTACTTCATACAAACTACATTGTATCTGAGACAGAGAGATACATCTTCATTTTGAGAGAGGAGTCTGTGCTCAGTAATGATCACTAGCCCATTGTCCCACTGCTAGGCCAAGTCCTCATAAGAAAAAGGGAATAATAGCATTTACGCACCACCCAAGATCGTTGTTTCAACAGGGTTGGCGGGCTCAGCAGTAAGCTCATAATTGTTAATCGCATGAATCGTTTCAAAGATTTTCCCAGGCAACAGATAAAATAAGTAATCATGTTTGGGTTAATTATTTGTAGGGTTACGTACTCTATGAATTATTATTTGGGTTAATTAATAGCGGTTATCGAAATTTATAGACAAACACTGTAATTTTATTTATTTGTATGCATAAAAACAGAGATCCAAAAGTAAACGTGTTTGAGTTGTACTCTATAAATAATCATTTGGGCTTAATAAGTAGTTATCGGAATTCATAGACAAGCACTGTAATTTTATTTATTTGTATTTATAAAAACAAACACACCTTCCTACGTATATGTATCATGACACTGGAAAACAGTATTGTCACTAGATGTCTCTTTCTCTTCTCTTAAGACTCTTAATTAATCTTTAATCTTTGTTTACTCTCACGCGATCGGATTGGTAGAAAATCTCACAAAAGACACGCAGAATGCTATAGTCATAATCTACGTTTATACAACTTGCTGTGCAACCTACGTTACGAACTACGACGATAAACTTCAAAATACCTTTCTTCTTTTATGAGTAGTTACTTTCAATAAATTTATATGGACGATAAAAGTTACGGAATTAACATCGGTTCCTTTTACTCATGAACACAAGATAAGATCAACCTAGCCTCAATGGTCGTCCTAAAGCAAAGCTAAACGTAAATCCGGAACAGAAACGAGGTCGCAAGCTTTTAATACCCACAGGCGGATGGCTTGCTTACTTTGCACTACTGAAATCACAATATTTGTTTCCAAACTTTACCGATTGACTAGTAAATTGTTACCACATTGTGTGCAAATGTTGATCGATATATATCCTTTGAAAGGGGAACGGAAGGAAGGTTTACGAGTTGTTCTCGGTTTGTTTTAATAATACTGTTGGTTATACAGTGGCCTATGAGTTTATATGAGTCAAGCATTAACTCTAGTTCGATCTAAGTCAGTTTCAGCCAAGAAGTAAGCAAGTACCAACTCTGTGCAACAAATCCGCTAATTTTTTTTATCTATTATAAATACAATTAATATAAAAAAATATATATCGTTCTATTTTGTAATAGCTGTGGGTCATCGGAACGCGGTTAGATAAGCCAGCATACAATTTTGAACAAAAAAGTTATTGTCAAGTGTGAGCGCACTACGAGTTCCCTTACTTATATTAGAATTATAAATTTCCTGCCGTTCCACCATCACCACCATATCAATCCGTTAATGGCCAACTACAGGGCATGGGTTTCCTCCTACATTGAGACGGAGTTAAGGCCGTAGTGGACTACGGCCTTAACTCCGTCCGTCCGGCCACTACGCTGGCCCAGTGCGGATTGATGGACTTCCGTTCCATTCTCTATTATTTATTTGTATTTTATTATTTGTTTTCGTGTCTTTATACTTAATTCATAATATCCCTTAAATAGATAGATTAAATTATAACACAAAGTGCGTCTTTGATGATAGACAAATAGATAAAAAAGTGTCTATAATATTTATAGCAGACTTACAGCAGACTATTTTTAGGTATACACGTACAGGCACTGTACGATAAACTCATAGGTTCATTAATGCTTGGGGACATTGAGATATCTACGGGTATTTTACGAGTAAACTGTTATTTAGGGCCTATAGTACTACGAAACTGTCTTGGAACGTAGCCAATCTGATTAGTAGATTCTATGTGATTCAAAATTCAGTCACTGAAATTCTTCGAAAATTCAATGAATTTTGTAAGAATTTTTTTTTTTAGTTTACCTGTATTGCTGTAGCATCGATGATCGAAGCTCTATATACCGCTGGCCTATGAGGGAAGGAGACCAGGATAAGGACATTAATCGACTTAGGAAGTAAGGATTGATTGGCATAAAAGTAACTTCTTCTTTTATTGTGCCCTGTTACTTTCTATAAATTTAATAGATATATATAAAAGAGAAATTGTGTGGGTATATTCTGTATAGGCTCCGAAACGGCTAGACCGATTTCAATGAAACTTTCAGGGAATCTCATGACCTGGCGAGTAATCCTGTAAAGTTTGGTGACGATCGGAGCACTCCTATTTTTGAACTGTTACACTGTCAAATACAACTTTTATTTACTATGATGATATTCTATTGTTGGGTGTACATGGGTGTAGATAATGATCTTCACCCGCTCGAGAAGAGAATAAAAGAGAATGAAATTAAAAATTTAATGATGTAAGTTTATTGTTTAAATAAAATAAAGCAAAATCTAGCCCGGCGAAGCGGGCTGGGTACACTTGTTTAATATAAATTTGTTTCTACTTGGCTAAGTACAAACAAATTTATTTGGAAATTTTAACGTAAAACTTTTATTTTTGATCACTGGAAATTTCACATAACACTTTTATTTTCGACCAACTCACAAAAAAGAAGGAATGTTCTCAGTTCGGTTGTAATTTTGTTTTCTGGTTGTTAGCAAAAATGCTGTCACTAATAAACAGATTTAAAAAAAAAAATTGTTGGAGACGGTATACCTTTTCCTATTTTCATCAGGTAATAACCTGATGATCTGTTGAAAAGCCCTAGAGAAATTGAGGGAACTCTTCAAGTATTATAGAGTCACTTATAGTGATTTGAGTATGTTATGATATGATAAAATGTTTCTCCTACCGCTTGAGTAGTTTTCGATTTAGTCGGATCACTAGTCACAACCACACTAGTTTGAAAAACTCCCGTGCTACTGGTCATGTGTGATTATAGCTCTAGGAGAATAGCAAACAATGAGTAAATGAGTTTTGCATTATTATAACTAATCTTAAAATTATGACATATATATTGACATAGTATGAACAATGGCAATGTTTCCTAAAACGATGATGTAAATAATTTTTTAGTAATAATAATATTTTGTTATTGGGCATAATTTTGGATGACTTGTTAATTTTTTTTTTTTTAAATATTTTATAGTTGTTATGATATTAATTAAACATGATTTTGTATTTGATATGAGATTGTACGAAATTATCAAGTATACTCTTGGAATGCACTAATCATTTCTATATATTGTTGTACGCCAGAAATGGTTGGAAGCATGTCTAATGTATTCACAACATATAAATAAATAAATAAATGTTTGCTTATTGTAAATAGCTTACATTTCCTTTTGATGATAAAGTATAAAATGTATAAATACATCTGCTTCCAGAACTACAATAGGTTCCATTAAATATATCGTATGCAATTTAACTAACATAACATGTAGTAACTCTTTATTGGTACATAAAGAGTTACTACGTTGCATTAAACTAAATAGATATTTAAAGTAAATTGTATTAGTAAAGTAGTTTCTGGAACATTACCTGAACAATGGAGCGCGTCTGCCGCGTGACGTCATCAGTAGAGCCTTGAATGGATCGGGGTGCACGAATACAAGTGGGTATCATTTTTTCACCGCATTATTCACAATTTATATACAATTTCGTAAACCCACTATTTTTCACAATATCCTAACCGTGGAGCAATATAATAACATTCAGAAACAACAGAATTTTTATATATATTTATAAAATTCATTTTATCTTTTTTAACATAGTTAAAATTGCAAATTTTCCAAAAAATTTGCTTTATGTTGTGTATTGGCAACTTCACCTGATTTTCAGTTTCATAAAGTTATTCAAACGCAGACAAATAATACAATATACAAAATGTGACTTATGAATTCATATTAACAGTAAGATTGGTTGAAAGTTCGCTAGACTCAAATAAAGTTGTACATTGGCGAGCAGAGTTTAAAAGTTTGTTTAGACGCGCGTTGACACAAACCGCGAACCAATATTCCATGACCCGCCGTGCTCTCAGCATTGCGAGGAAGTATATCAAGCAGGTACCATTGTACAGTGCGTCACGGTTCATGAATGAATGGATACGTTTGTACGATAAACTCTTCTTGGAATATTTACTCTAGCGATCGGCGCCTACGCCCACTAGCCAGACGGGACTGGCTGCGTCACGGACCGTGCGATATGGGACGTTGTCAGAATAGACCTCCCGTAGAAGACACGCGGGCTTGACTAATAACAACTGCGTGCGCTTTCTAAGAAGCAAACGTTTATAAATAACTGTGTAAATAAGAGAAAATGAAAACTCAAGTCGGCGTTTGTATTTTTTTGTAAACTAATTAAGATTGGTGGGATACATGTCTCAGTTTAGGGTACGCTTCTTTACGTAGTATAAAACACAAAGTAGCTCCCCCTGTTTATATGCTTGTATCTTTTAAACTACCCAACGGATTTAAATGCGGTTTCAGCAATAGATAGAGTATTCAAAGGGAAGGTTCAGCGGCAGTATAAATGCGTATAGTCAATAAATTTGAAGATGCGCTTAAGATTAGACGCGTCTAGTCATAATCTTAAAAAACTAAAGGACCACTTCCTATCGCAATACTGTGGTATTGTGTAAACTTAGTATTTTTATTTTTTACTTTGCTCTTTTTTGTATTAATTTAGCTAGTTTTGTTCTTAAGTATATATTGTCAGCACTTTTAATATTATTTTATATATAATTTAAGTATTGGGTTTTTTTTCTATTTTATTCTAAAAATTTTTGTTTTTGTTCGCGGCGCTAAGATCCGTAGGTTTATGTCACAGCTTGATGGATCTCGCAGCTTATACTCTCTCACTATTATATGTCTCTCTTCTTAATCATTTTTTCTCATTCTAACTGACAATGTAGTTGTATATTCGCAAGTTGTGGTAGTCTCTAAGTGGGTCTACAATATTACATTAATATGTTTTTTTTTGTTTAGTTTTATAAGAATTATTGTAACCTGTTGATTGTCCATTAAATAAAAAAATAAATGATCTTAAGGGTAAGCGTAAGCTGGTTGGTAAGACAACAGCTTTCCTTTCGTTGAGCCCGTTTTCGATCCTCGGCACGAAACACTGAATTTTCGGAGTTATGTGCGTTTCTTATTTAAGCAAATTAAACGATAAAAAAGCTTGGATGTGAATTGCTCTAGCATCATAGCTGAATATAAATTTACTGTGAGATGGTGAAAACAAAAAAAAAACCAGGGCGCGTTTGGAATCCTGGTAACTTTAGATTTAAGTTGGCGTACGAAGTTATCACCATCCCCTTAAAATTATGTAAACATTTATGTATGAACGCTTCATAAGTGCCTGTGATAGGCCTACATGAATAAAGAAATTTTGAATTTGATTTTGAATTTGAATTTAAATATCACTTGCTTTAAACGGTGAAGGAAAACATCGTGAGGAAACCTGCATGCCTGAGAGTTCTCCATATTGCTCTCAACGGCGTGTCAAGTCAACCAAATCCGCAGTTGGCCAGACTTGTAGACAACGGCCTAAGCCCTTCTCATTCTGCGAGAAAGACCTGTGCCCTGTAGTGGCCGTTAATTATTCACTCCAAACGTGACTGACAAATTAATCTATATTTGTAAATCCCTATCCCTATCCCTATTGCTACTAATATTAGTATTTTGAATGTAAGTTTGTTTGTTACGCTTTCACGCAAAAACTACTTAACCGAGCCTCATGAAACTTTGTACACATATTCTTAGAAGTGTTAGCAGTAATATAGGATACTTTTTATCCCGACATTAAGCTCTGTTCCTTCGGAAGAGGGGATGAAAGTGTTTGAGGATTTATACCATAACTCCGACAAATTATAACCGGTTTAAATAATTATTTTTGTACTATGGTTATGGTATGGTTATAATATGTGTTTAATTGTATCCAAACTGTGGTTGGAGATAGAGGACATAACTCCTCAGTGGACAGCAGCAAACCCATCATTCAAGGCTTAGCTAAGAACTAACTAAATTTAATGCCACATCAAAAAAGAAAATCAAACGCAGACGAAATCGCGGGCAACAGCTAGTAAGGTATAAAACTTAAATTGTATCTATGTAAGCTGGTTCGAAGTTTATTACGTAGGTACCATGGAACTTCGTTTTTTAGAAATGGTTAATTGGAATGAAAATTAATGTCGATCATATAATTTATTCCCTTTAAAATAAGGTTGATACTAGTAGTAGTAATATTGTAAAAAAGTGTTTTTATTATTATGTAACGTTACTTATTGTGTAAGCGCTGTTTTGGTAAACTCTCCACTAAGGTTAAGGTTGTATACCAGCTGCACTAAACTGTGTGGAAATCCAGTAATGAAGATGATGATAAGTATATTGTACCCGAACCGAAATCCGAAATCTTACATTCTTTACTATTATCAAACAGTTTAGGGACCACTGGATTAAAAATACATTTTTTAAATTTCGAACTAGATTGTTTTTTAATTTAATTGCTGCTTAACGATATAGCTATTGCAAGACCTCAAATACAAATTCATCGACATCACAATGTCTGTTCTGTACAATTAATGCATAACTATCGTGTAGGCGCCTTAGCACCGATTATATTGAAATGATATAGTAGATTTTGTGCTTGAAACAATGACTGAGTACCGTTTAGTGGGAGTGAAGTAATTTTATGTATATTAGTTACTTTGTTTCTAGTACCTATGCTTTTGAGGTTAGAGGGCACGCCTAGATTATGCGAGATAGTATAATAATACTCGAGAAAGGTTTTAAGTGTTAAGGTTTTAGTGTTTTCTGTAAGACGGACAGACTTTACTAACTATTTCAAACAGCATGCAATATTTGGCATGGTTTATTACGTTCCGATCTTATAAAGCCCGCCTTCAAAACGTATATACTTATAATCTTGCATCCTCTTATTTGGTACAGTTGCATATATTATTTAATAAACCGATGATGTTTTTGTTATTAGATACCGTATTTAACAATCAAATGACAAGTACGCTTAGGAGGTAAGTATAAGTTATTCTAGAACGATTCTGGAGCGCTTTCCGGAAATAAAAAGTCCTACATTCTTCTCCAGGATGCAAGGTATCTCAACATTAAATTACATGAAGATCGGTGAAATGTACAAAAATACACACTTTCGCATATATAATATTAGTATGGATATGTCTGCGTTTTCTTCAGGTATTTTGAAGAATCCTGCCGCTAGGAGGCAAGCAATAAATGTATCAAATTTCACCAAGATCAGTGCTAATTCTCTCAGCAAACATGTATATTATATTAAATACATATTATTTTAAATCCATATATCTTAATACATATTATAATAAATCCATATCCTATTCTACCAACCGACCGGTGAGAACTTAAATTAAATTCTTAAGATAGATTAACAAACAAATAGAGACAGACATTACTTTATGAGCTTTATAATATAGTAATAGTATTGCAGTAGGAACATAGGAACCGAGTTTTCTATGAAAATTATTGAGCGTCATACAATAAATATAAATGCATAAGTCCATAGATCACAATTAGAGAACTAAAACGATGAAATTACCAGCCCATAATAAATCGCGTATCTATGGAAAATCTTCCATTGTAAGCATTATCGATCGGAGCTTAATGATACGAGTCAAATATATTCATATTTATGTTATCGAGTATTAATCGGGGCTTTCAGAAGTTTCTCCCACGACCTAACTCTCTGTACGAGCCTATGTTTTGGAATTATTAAAGTTTAATGATCTGCGTGGGACTGAAGATTGTGTCGAGTGTTTTGCCACCAATGGTTAGATCTTCATAAGTAGGTATATTTAAGAAGAAAACTTTACTAAAAAATGTATTAAGATAAAATACGATATTAACAGTATAAACAGTATCCATAGGAACAGAGTGAGTTAAATAACTATGGCGCTACTGTTATTTCTACAGACTTCCAGAATAAGGTTTTCGTTCGATATGAATGTTTGTTGTGTTCAACTTTATTCTAATACCGGCATTTGAAAACTCATAACTTATTTAAACTAAAGTAATTTTTAACTTGAAGGGCAAGTTAAGTAAACTCAATCGTAAAATGGCTGTGCCGGGACTCAAACCAAGTCCCTATTACAAGTAAGGCGACTATTCGCACTGCTGCGTCGACTAAGAAACAGTAGTAAAGTATTCGTAGTAGCCTGCCTGTTTATGTTCTACTAACTGTTGCCTACTATTTCGTATTTCGTTTTCTTTTATTTTCGTGTTGTCAGAACTGTTTTGTTTCTTGAGTTAAAAAATCCTATCCCTGTTTCCAGGATGCAAGCTCAGTTTTTTTAAGTAATTTCATCATCAAGAACGATTGGGCTACTAAGCGATGTTTTCCCCTCTATTTTCATAATAAAGGTATAACAATGGGCTACTCATAAAACAAAGAAGTATACTGTAGTGGAGATCTTTTTAGATCTATTGAGAATAGCCAATTTCACCATAGATACATTACATATATTCTTTTGACTCTTGAGCACATGACAGAGGTTTTGTCTAATTAATACTCAACGTCGTTCACACGATTTATTTATGAACTATAAAGCTTGTGGGCTACTTTGGTGTCCGAGCGATATTATCGTGAGGTTGTATTAAAACTCATACCTACAGAAGTATTTGCATAGCGTAACAAACATCCATAGATCCTCACAAACTTTCACGTTTATACTTACTTAGTAGGAAGTAGGATATAATACACACACACAGTCCACGTTAAGGCAATAGTATACAAATAGTTACTGGTTGAAAATGGCCTCTATAAAAAGAAAAAGGTTTCAATGGACACCGTAAGAGGACGCGAGCCGTTTCTAGCACCTCTTTGAACTCGACGTCTTAAAACAACTTAAAACAGTCATCGTTTAGAGTGACAACACTTTCCAGTTGTCGAAAAGTTATGATCACAGTTGACAATGATTTCAAAAGTTACAGCCTTTTAAACAGTTTAGCCCTTAAGTTACATAAATACGATAATCACATTTTTGTTTGAAACATCCATAAATGCGCCTAATGGAGTGCATCCCAAATACATCAATATTTAATACCGCAGAAATTTTTTTTCTATACAATTAAGTTACCCCCTTTTCAGTGGCAACTTTGGTAAACTGCACTTCACTGGAAGGCAACTAATGTTATCTTTTAGCGCACTTCTTCTCATACATTTTGTTTTCTTCTATCGATTTGATCCTATATATAGGATATAGTTCACTTCCCTCCTTTTGGAGATACGGGTAAGTTTTACCTAATATTGGCTGTTGTTAATGATCAGTCTAACCCAAAATCTTCAGATGGCAGCAGATCAAATTTTGTAGGACTATCGTCATCGACAAAAAAGGGTATAAGAACAATAGTATTCGGCATTAGACATGGTTTGGCCCACCAAGCATGTTAAGGGTCTCAGTACCTTACTTTCAAATAAAACAAATATACGGTGTACGTACTTAACTACTGCATAATATTATGCAAAAGTTAGGTATTCCTTATTATTTTACGAACCAGTTCAGTTACAAACTATTGTTCAGCAATTGATACAGTTGTTAAACAACTAAGTAGCTCAAATAACGAAATTATTGTAGTATTAAATCAATACAGTAGCTTGCTCACGTTTCAGCATGTTTTAAAAACAGTTTCATCACTTCTGTTTGAAAAAAAATAAGGTCATGCGTATACGCAGATATTTTTAAGTTAACCTATTTAGAATTAACGCTAAAATGGCGTAATGATGCGTAAAGCTCGTAAAAAGGTGCGTTACACACATCCGATCCGCGGTGTTTGTTTACCCGTGTCAAAACTTCGACACCGCGTATTTATAACTGCGGAAGGTGCGCCGGGGCAACGAACTTGTGACAATCGTTAAACACGACTATTTAAAAGTAGGTTTACAAACGCCGACGTATTAAAATTGTATCTTATATCGTTTCTTGCAGTTAAAACATACTAACTGCAAGAAACGATATAAAATAGCAAAGCCAAATCTAGTGAAAGAAAATTCAGGCGACCTTTGACGACCTTCCTGGCGCAGTGGTGAACGCAGCAGTCTTATAAATGGATGGTTCTGGGTTCGATCCCCGGTAAGGGCAATTTGGGTAAACAACGTGAAACCGAATTACAAAATAATGTTGAAGGATGCAAACGTATATTTCATAAAGAATAACCTTGTAAAAATATTAAATCAAAAAAGGATATTTTTCCTTTCTCCATAAAAAACTAATTCAATACATTGTATGTGTTTACTTATGACAATCCTATTGAAGATAAAATACCTAGTACTACTACTACTGAATATAGTACCTAAGCTACGCGACGCGTTCCTGATATAAAGTGACAGGAGTCATATGATTTGAATTTCGCGTGTGATGTTAGGGCTGTGTCTGATTTCTTTCAGTAAAAACGGCGGCGGTAGTGGTTTTCTCAAAATATATTACCTCTAAAGCCTGTAAACTATTACTTCGCTTTTCATTTACAAGTTGTATATGATTTCTTTATTTTCTCTGTTACGGTCTCGTGGGAGATTGGACTAGCGCCGCCGCCGAAAGGTTTAATTTCGGAACCCTTCATTTTCCCGGTATAAAATGTATCCTTTGCCCTATCTATAGGTTGCAAAACTACAAGTCATGCATTTCATCAAGACTGGTTAAACAGTTGAGCCGGTTGAGATAAACATACGTAGCGAAGAAACAATTAAACAGACATACGTTCGCATTTATTATATTTTAATAGATTTGACACCGAAAAATGAATAAGTTTGCTTAAAAGTTACCCACAACACAATAAAATGCTACTGAAAGGTTTGTAGATAAATGCGATAGTGTGAAACTGGACATAAAAGGATTTATGCGACTGCTATCAAGTTTTATTGCAATACATTATTACAAACGTCACGCGCGTGAGGCATATTTTTGTTACGACCTCTCTTGTACAATGCTTGCTATTTTCATCCGGTTAAAGGTATATTCAGTTTGTTTTTTTAAACCCGGTGAAAATACTAACAATTCGCAATGCAACTGATAATATATGGAGATAAAAATATGGAGATATCCAATAAGATTACATCGCAAGAAAGATTTTGATAAATGTTTCGTCCATTGATTCCTCTTTATCGCAAGTGTGACATAGGATGTAAAATATTTGAAAGAAAAATATTTCATGCAAGTAGGCCACTCTACCACCGGTTTGGAAGGCAGGATGATTTGCTAAGTCGTCAATAATTAATATTGCGTTTGTAGTATTAAATTTCACACTTTTTAGTATAATAGCGCCATGTTTTGAAGACGAAATGCCAATTACGTTACCTTGATTGACAACTGAAGCTATGCAATACAAAATTATGGTTTAACTATTATCGGATGGCAACAGAATAGATTGTTATCCTAAACAACTGCTATTCGTAGGTTTATTTTAATTTTTAGAACTATTCATCGGAAAATGGTAACACTAGGATACTATCTATTCTTGGATAGTTTTTTCTATTGCAAGCTCTTGCTTATTGGACCATTTTTGCATCAACCACACACATTTGAAAACATTATGTAGAACTCTCAGGCATGCAGGTTTCCCTCACGACGACCGTCGAACGAAGTGATATATTCAATATCACTTCGTTTCGCTAATTTTTCTTATATTATGTGCGTTTTAATACTTAATTTAATACTTAATTTAATACTTAATTTAATACTTAAAACGCACATAATATAAGAAAAGTTAGCGAAACGAAGTGATATTGAATATATTCACGGCGCTGGGATTCGAAATTGGCCCCGGGAAAGTGGAGTCGAGCTTTTATCCTTTGCGCTATCACCGCTTCAATAAATAAATAAATATTATATATCAAATAAATATTACAAAATCCTATCTTAGATCACAGATCGAAGTACCTTACCTGATCATAAATCAACAGCTAAAATATCATGACCTAACTATTACATAAAACATGATCGCAAATTTATGCACGAATACACTAAAAGCAATAACAGAAGCAGCATTGTATCGCGTTAATTATAACAACAAGAGTGAGCCCCTAGAGGGCCCATTGTTGAGATTTAACTTGAAGGCAGCCCTTTGTTTATGTATTGACAGTCCAAACAAGGTGTCAATCATGTAGGGTTCGTTATGGTTTGTCCATTTATGGCCACTGATAATGGCGTTATCAGCAAGTCGAAGATCATTCTGTGCATGTCTCTAGGAATCTAAAAATAGGTTTCATTAAGTTTTCTATTGTAAAAGGTTGGGCAGAAAAACAAGCTAAGGTGTTAATCGAGACATCGAAGGAGGAGTACCAGAGTAACCGCAACAATCTCGTCATCAGACTAACCGCCAAAAATAAAGAATTCCACATGATTCCTTTTATATCTATTTATTATGTATATGTTCCTATCATTAGTATTTATTTAATTGTATTTAATAACATAATACACATGTACGGTTATGTTCTTATTTATACTTTGTTTATTATTTTGCCTAGTCTTCTTTCCTCTCAAACTCTCCCTTGAGCCTTGAGTCACTGGTAGGAACTTAATATAGCTAAGAGTTTGAATACCCACATGTTTTCTTGTTTACGATTATGACACATTTTAGTACTAGATTGATATATAAATAATCAGCACTCAAATAATACATTGTTTATATGTTTGTTACGTAAGTTGAGCTAAACAACTGCATCTAGCTAGACAACATTTGAGCATATGGTCGTATATACTCGCATGCTCATCGAGAATCCATACCGCGGGAATAAAAAGAAGAGATCCTTTTTAGTCAAGTACAATAAACAGTTCCCGAAGGATTTTCTTATAACCGAATTAAAAGCTAATCACGTGGCTGTCAACGCGTACTATGATAGAATCACCTTTCTTGCACCCAAATTTGGAAGCATGCCATCTTTTTTCTTTATTCCATTACAAGCTCTTGACTGTTATCTTACCTGCTGGTAAGTGATGATGCAGTCTAAGATGCTAACGGGCTAACCTGTAAGGGGTACGGAAGTTATACGAAACCCATACCTCTAATCGGCACCTGAACGATAAATCGTTAAGCGGCACGTCTTTGGCGGAAGGGTGGTTAACAAACCAGACCAGACAAAATTCAGAAATCACAAATTTCAAATTTCCTCTGGCAGTGATCGAATTTGGGACCTCCCGCTTAAATCCACAATGCTCACCGCTGCGCTAGGAAGGTAATCAAATATTTGCAAGGAGCGTGGTTGATCCACTTGAACTATGACACTATGATAGAAGAGGTTTAGACAGCAAATAATAAGGGTGATGATGATGAATACAATAGCGTATTGAAGTTAGTTTAGTTTTAGTTTTATATATATTTGGTTATACTTTTAATTTTCGGTTTTGGTTCCGTACGGGCCGTCAATAATAGAATTTCCAATGTATGTGGGACACAGATGTGCAATCCACTGTTACGTGGGCGTAGTGCAGTTTCGCCGTGACTTATCCGTGTCAGTGCTGCCAAGCTGACTTACAGTAATTATAGGTTCGCCTCGTTACATCGATTACACTCTGACCGAATAAGTTTGAATAGGAAACCACGATATCGGCCACCATTTTTGTTACACGACAGTTTAAACTCTGCAATGTTAGCATGGGCACAAGACATTTGTCATCCCGGGGAAAGAGCAAAATTGTATCTTCTCCCACAGCTTTATCAACTATCCGACCATTGAAAATATGTAATATCCAAATAATATACGTGTAATAGTCAACGGGTCTTAACTTCGCCTATCCCCTGTTACCGCGCTGCCAGGTGGACACGTTAATTTTACCGCTTGTCAGGGGATATAATCGGGGGATATAATTTTTTTTCCTTCATATGCTAGCCGAGCGAAGATGTAAGTTTCATTCTAAGACTACTTTCTAAGCCTACAAAATAATAAAACTGCATGGTAGTTACAGTGTGCTCGTTTAAACAAATAAAAACAAAAAACAAACTCCTTAGCTTCATGCTCAGGTACTATATATATAGATTATGGATTTCAATGATGGAAAAAATGCACTAATTCGTATTAAATCAATTTAAGTACTATAAAAGTAATGAATTATTTAGTTTATAACTTAAAATCAATCGGGTTTAATTATTTTCAAAATAAACTAAAATTTTAAAGTAATAGTTAACTTTTAAATTGTATCGCCCGTCATCTTTTGTAATTTTATGAGATGTTTATAAATAATTTATCTTTTCACACGTTGTTTAATATTACACGAACATCGACGCATAACTTTATTAGCTACAAGATTTAAACTCAATAATAAGAGAATTAATATGAGAAAACCATTTGAAATATAGTTTTCTGTATCAAGTCCGTTAAAACCAGTATAGGAGTATGAGCATTACAATGGCTGTTTAAAAACTATTTCTTACTGCTGACCTATTTGTAAGATGTTATGGAACTGTTTAACAACACACTATGTTTTTAGACCCACCATAGTGCTTCGTTTGTTGACAGACTCATAAACTTTTGATAAGTACAACTTGTTATGTGCCAGAAAAATGATGTCAATTTGTAAATTGATATCATTTTTAACTAATGTGCTTTTATAATAAATAAATAATTTTAAAGACACAAAAGAAATGATATTTGATTCACATGTTCATGACATTGTGTGATGTAGGTTTTTTGATATACGTTAATTAGAGTGCATTTTTGATAAAATTCAGTCTTGTATGATATCGTTGCGATAAATCTAATTTAACATTTTATTATGAATTTGGAACTGATTGCCTTACGCTCCAATCATACTAATATTGTTAGTGAATAGACTTGAAAGCAAACTTCTCTGAATCTTTTCGTAGAAAAAAGAATACGAAGCCATCGGTGTCCCGGGCATTTCCGTCGTCTCTTATAAATAGTCCCGATGTAGGTAAACGATCGTTGCTACATTGCATTTGTCAACCGTTTACCTCCGTTTCGAATATATCGCGGTCTGTGGAAACGGATATAATAATAATTTTACTAAAGTGATTAGCCTAATTTTTGTAAATTATAGAATATTCCTCTTTTTTCGTTTGCTTTTCAGTAACTTTTGATGAAATTCGGCTTGTGTATGCCTTATATAGATTATTTCGTCGGGTTTCACGAATTGTATTTTATTATTTTGAGGGTTTATGTGCCTTTGGGTAATAATAATAATATAGAAAGGAGGGAATCGGTGAATATTAACTGGTAAACTTCATAATATCCTTGAAAATATTAGATGTATATAAATTAACACTCAGTGCGTATAGTTAAGTATATCATTGAAGTTAGTTTTTAAAAACATTATGAGTACTCGGATAACCTAGAATTGCTATGTATCTTCTATCCTAATACGTGCGTATGTCTTGTATAAACACAAAATGATAGGAATTTTTACTGCAAGTTTACGGGATCATCTTGTACCTATTGAAATATTTTTTCGTAGTTTATATTATAAATTAATCACGCAAATTAGTACAAGAATCACAGTCGAACCGGTAAATAATAATAAATGCGAATTGCATTGATAACCAAATCTGTTAAAAGAAGTGTAATCCTTTCAATGTGTTCAATTAAACTTTTATAATTTATTCGTAGTTACCGAGAAGCCGAAAATCTTTCCGAATCGCGTCGAGTTCACAAAGAGAATATCACGAAAGTCGTTACAATAAATCGTCCGAATGCACTCACGACCTACCGTTTGTAATTTATTTAAAGACCTTTATGAGCGTTTGATTGGAAATTGTACTCTGGTCTCCGTGATCCTTTTGTTTGTTTTATGTTACGAAACTTGTGCCAACGCTTCTGTAATTTATGAAGGGAACGATGTTCAATCTGCACGTTATAAATGAATGCCATCGTAATTTTATCATTTTTAACCAAAGCTAGAGTTTTCATTAAGTTATTGCAGTATACTGCTAGTCTTTAACAATCTGACTTGACATACGAGTTCACTGTCCCGTCCAAATTTTAATAATTTTGTGTGTGATCGTTTTGTAAAATTGGGAATGATTACACACAAAATTGTCACCGAAATAAGCACTGTATATTTTCCTGTACTTCCCAATAATCCAGGAAACTTTTCCATTTCTGTCTTTCGAATTATAATAAACAGAAAAAAAATGCGTAAATCGATCTTCAGCGTAGCGCTTACCAACGTACAGGTTTTAATTTACATAGTTTAAAGGAAGATAACGATATGTTGTTATAATTTGCCTTCTAGCTGAATATTTATCATACTGTTATATCATAGTTTTGGATTTAATGTCGCTCAGATATCTGCACCACTAATTAATAAACTCGCGACTAGCACGTGACATTCATTATATATACGTCGCGATCGCTCGATGCGCGTGTTCCGTGCGCGAGCGCTTTTCTGACTAAGCGGGAAGCTCAAAGCTCCACGAAAGCTCTATAAAAGCACTCCAGAACGGGACGGGATGCACTATAGGCAAAGAAAATTGGAGAATAGTCTGTTGTTTTATATTAATCAAGCGGTTTTAATTAATGGAGATGCGGTTTTGATTGTGTCATTGTACCTACGAGGTGTATTGAATTACTTTTTGCATTTGAAGTGATTGCGTCCTCATACACTTACTCGTATTCAAAATATATATAAACACATTGTTAACTCTCGACATGGCATTAATGTATATTATATGTACAAAATATGAGGTTATTATAAGTCTCTCTGTCTCGTTAAGATATTTGACTAAGGAACGCGAGGCCCTGGATTCCATTCACGGGTCGGAAAATTCAGTTACGTTATGTTTAAGAAATTCTCTGTCCAACCCGAAATAAAAAAGTGTAAGTAATTTTTTAGTACAGTAACTTGATTAGAGTAAAACTTAATTAAAATAATTATGGCATCAATAGGAACTGATTAATATCTATTATTTTGAATCAATTCCTACCTTTTTTTGGTAAATATTTAAATTCTAGTTAAAATATAATAGTCATGTTGAAATTTAATTGGCTACGCTGTTTCCACGCGAGAGTGCTGTATTCAACACCCTTGCACCCCTCGGTCACGAATTTATTAATTAAAAAAATCCGACGCCTTTGTCGAGACCTTACCTCCGGGAAACCAACACTTGACCTACCGTTTTTAGATCTTTTGTATAGAAAAGGGACGCGTGACAGCGCGTTTGGGAACAGCATAAAACATGTGAATACATTAGAATACTAATAAAAAATATATATACTAGGTAGAGTAGATAGGTACCTACAGATCTTATTTTATTTGAAATTTTCATTACAGGTGCAGGGAAATATACAAGTTAAAACAAAAACTATGTAAAAATGCGCGCAAAGGCTGATTGCAAATCAATCTGAAGCAATCCCTTCCAATGTTTGGTAAAACAATTGGGATCAAATTCAAATTTCTTTTATTCATGTAGGCCTATCACAGGCACATATGAAGCGTTCATACATATATGTTTACATAATTTTAAGGGGTTGGTGATAACTTCGTTCGCCAACTTAATCCTGAGGCTACGAGGGTTCCAAAGGCGCCCTGGTCTAAGAAGAGCCCACAACAAACTTAGCCGGGTAATGAACAAACTTTTACTTGACGTTAACCCTTAACTATCAAGTTTATTTTTCCTTAATAGTCTTATTACTTAAGAAACTTTTCATTTCCTTATAATTAAAAAATCTATAAACGCAAATAAAGTAAACAGATTTACCACAAGAATGTACCTACCTATGTTTTAATATATTTAGAATATTATTTATACTAAAAAATGCAAAACAAAGTGTAGAATGGCTAGAGTGACAAGAGTAACTGTAATGCTACTATTGGATTTTACTTAAATAAACCATATATCCTTAAACTATTTTTACATTGCAGCTGAATCATAGTATAGTATTCTGAATATAATCTTATATCAGAACAGTAGCAGTCGGTACAAACGAAACTGCGTGCCCTATTTCCACATCACAGGTACGGAAATGAAGGGGCAGGAAACTATTTTCATACTCATTCGTTACGCATTACAAATACTATCGATTCGATTATGTTGCCCACCAGGGCAACATATACGACGACGATATATAAAGTATTGAGACGATCTAATCCGGTTAAATTGATATTTAAACCAATTTAACCGGATTAGATCGTCTCAATACTTTATTTTTGTAAGTACAACAATTCTAGTAAACATTTTTTTAGTAAAACGATATAAGTAAACTTAAAATACATTTATGAACTTTAGTAAAAAGCAAACTTCTAGTTTCAGAGTATAATAGGTGGTAATTGCCGAAACTACTGAAAAGTTAGTTATTGAACTTTGTATTGAAGTTACACTATCCCTGAGTAATGGAAGCTATATTTTTATGAAACGGAAGTTAATTGCGGGCACAGCTAGTGTACATAAAACATAAAGCATAAATTTGTTCTGACTTGATGTATATATGCATTTTGATGGAAGTATTATGTATGTAAATTTACACATGCGTTTCATTTATCTACTTATATGAATGACACGATAGGATTCTGTAGTCTTGATCATTTCTTTATTTTCCTAGCATCTTGTCTACTATTAAAACATTTGAATATTTTATTTGTTTTAATTTCTGAAGCACGAGTTAAGACATTATGCTTGCTTTCGACTGCTTCACTCGCGACCGCATAGGTGAACACGCTCGTAACGTTACCAAGCGTATAAAGTAGCAACCTACAAATTGCAGGTCGTCCTTTCCAAAATGTTACTGTTACGACTACTGTAGTTTGGTATATATGAATACACACTTAAACACTTATTTTGATCTTAGATCAACATAGGAAAGAAGTCACACCTTTTCCTGAAGACTGCGATTGAAACTAAGTATGGAAAAAGCTTATTCGTTTTATATTTACTCTTATGCGTATGAGCAGTCTCAGTGCACTATATTTTTCAATCTCAATAAGGTAAATAGGAGATTAGCACAACAGTCATACCGTCCACTGTACTTCAATGAAAACTTTGCTAACGCTTCCGTAGTAAGCTGATGCGGGATTTACAAGGGCTCATTTTCTGCACACAACTAGGCTGCACAGCGAATATCAAACGTGTTCACAGCAATTGCTACAGTTGTGTTAGACAACAAGTACAAGCGCCCAGGAAGACTTGTATCAAACTTTAGTTGCTGTGTGTGACGGGTTTATTTATTTATTTATACTCTTTATTTGCACACTACATGTTAAAAGAAACAGGAGAAGAATATAAAAAAAACCCAGACTGAAGTAGTATACAAAAGAGGGCCTTATCACTTAGTAGCGATCTATGCCGGGCAACCTTAGGATAAGGTTTCTTTTGTTTTATTTCTGTTTTGCCCAGTATTCAATTTTTTTAACAAGATAGTTTTAATGACTTTTACATTTGGAGAACCAATCACAGTCCCTCTGGTGGATTTAGAACATTCGATAAATAATTTAGCATTTTTAAAAACTTCAAATTTTTCGTAATCATTAAACTATTGAGTCTATAAATTGTATTGTCTGTAGAGATTTAACTTTAAAAACATGACACACACCGCCTACGTGCGGTTAAAATAATCCATGTGGACCCCGCTTTACTCGTTAAACCGGAATACTTTATTTATTATTGTTGTTAGATTTACAATGAGCATCGAAATAGACTCTAACGAAAACATCATAAATATTTGCTAAAACGGCGCAACATATATGCTTGAATGAGCATCATCTTACTCCATTACTCCAGTTCTATTAAATTTATTATAGCTCGTTTCGATGGTTACTAAATTACTACAAACGTGTGCATTTATGATTATTTTAAAATCATCATAAGAAGCCTAAACCTGAATTTTGTTTGACTTAAGGAAAATTAAGTTTATTTTTAGTTAATTTTTGAAGTTATACTTCTTTTGGCTCCGTTAGAGAAAAATAATGAGAGTAAATTAATAATACGATGCGCACGCACACTGTCACAAATAACCAACACGCTGAAAATTAGCTATAATCAACATTTTATTTTAAAAAAAAGGTTTGACAGTGTATACTTTCAATTGTCAAAGTCAGCAGGCTCATTCCGGTGATTTAATAGATTCAATTGTTCAAAAATCTCAAATTTTAATGTTGAATAAGATTGTCCGATTGTGAGAAAACTAGATAATGCGTTATAATAAAACTATCTATTAAATATAATTATCAGTATATTAAATATCTGTTTTCTATTGTTAGTGTCGTCATTTTCTAAAGACGTAGAATAAGGCGAAAGTTGAAATGTTTGAAACGATATTTATAATGTTACGCCAAAGAAGTATTACTTCTAACGCGTGTTCATAAGTACACACACTTTTTTTTTAATGAAAAATGTAATTACTGCGTTTGAAAAGTGCAAAATTTCTATAAACCGAGCACTAGTAATACTTTTTATTAGTGGTAACCTATTATACCCTTTCCAAGTAGCCTTTTTAAAGGCGTTACTTTGCGGTAGTCTTAGTAGTAATTAGTTAATTCTTCTTTAGTACATAATGTACATATCATCATCACCATCATCATCATCATATCAGCTGATAGTCGTCCACTGCTGGATTTAGGTCTTTTAAAGTTCCACTGTTTTGTATGACTTGTGTCATCTGCCCACCTCGTTTGGGGTCGAAAATGCACAATAAATTGTAACTACAAAGTATAGTTTTAATTTTAAACGCAAATTATCAAAACTCATCAGTCATATAAAAATTTGGTCTTATTTCGTTATTTATGACGGTTTAGTGTTAATCTGCAACTTTTTATGATAAATACTATTTTTATTACCTCGCTCGGTTACTTGCGTTCCGATTGAACTTCCACCAAGCCGGGTATTTGTATGTGTGTAACTGGGTTTATAGCAACATACGTCATAATATTTCTTTGATTCTGAACAGTTTATAGTTTAAATGTGGCAATCAAACGAGTGCGCTGTGTTTATTACGGATAAATTAAATACCTGTTTATTTATAGAACTCCAGTATGCAGGGTGGTACCTCAAGATAGTTAGTTGAAAAAACTGGATAAAAAACCTCAGAAAAGTTTTATAACACAGATAGAATTAAATGAAGTAGAACTCAAGAAAGTAGACACGTAAAAGCTTTGTTTGTATTGTTTTTTTGTCGGAAGTAAGTACAAAAAAGGATAAAAGATTTAAGTTTTTCAGTTTAAAAGTGTAACAGTTTTGTAAGACCCAGGCTTAAGATCCAAGTTCACGAATACAACTTCTAATACATGTTGTACTAAACTAGACTAACAAAAAGTCAATGGAAATCAAATAAAGTAGGGAGTAAAAAGATATTCATTTTATTTCTGAAAGTGAAGTTAGGTTTACAAATTATCATATCAAAGCCAAGAATTGACCATTATTGATTACCTGTCTACTTATACCAAATAACATCAAAAAATCCCATTCATCATTGACATTAATATTGGACGATGTTATTAAAGCGAGTTAAACAGCCATTTTATTAAAATAAAAAAATTTAAATTCATTTATTTTAAGTAGGCCTACTTTATAAGCTACTTTTGAAACGTCCAGTATGTATGTTTGTAGTGACTCTACCACCGGTTCGGAAAGCAGATTCTACCGAGAAGAGCCGGCAAGAAACTCAGTAGTTGCTCTTTTCCAACATCAACATTTACAATCATTTTACCATCTTGCGGGACATGAGAGCGAGGCTGGCTGCTTCCAATCTACCTACTATGTAGGTCAAGTATTAGAGTATTAATTAATATTAGAATATTGTATTTTAATTTATATTCATTACAACATTTTAAAAAAGTATAAGCAACTTCGGGATTACGTTCGAGTACATTGAGCAATACCTATATATTAGATTATATGTAAGACTTAATTTCTAAAGCCGAAACGTTGCAGTTCATTATTGCCACGTTAATCGAATACCGCCATTAGAAAGGTTTTTTATGGCAATATAAATAATTTAATTTTTGAACCTCTACTTCTAAAAATATGATGTTTACACAGAAAAATACTTTGAAAAGTTGAATTTATTTACGAGTATAATAAATTATTTCGGAGTCTGAACGGTTTTTAAAATAGATGGGTAAACTAACTAACTTTAACTTCGTCACTCTCCTTTCAAAAATGAGGCAAAAACAAGCACATCAAGATATCAGATTATCACGGGTAAAGATAATATAAAGATCTACGTTCTATAATTACGAGTTCGTCACTGCTCATTCGCAATAAATTATACATTCAAAGGACAGTCATAAACAGAATAAGTATCCCGAAACGGCAATGGAATCTCCCCATAGAGACGGATATTTTTTAATTACCGTGAAATAAACTTATTGTGACTCACATGTACCAACCAATTACAACGATGGACGGAGTAAAGTGATATCAAAAAATGGACAAGTTTAAATAAATTGTGAAATCCAATACCGTTATGGAGTTTTAATAAAATAATTTAATTTGCTGGCATCTGAAAGATAAAAAGCTACGGTAAAAATGTTCTACAGCGTGTTTTTTTCAACTTTATTGCTTTACGAGGTCCTCCATATTCAATCAATCATTCATAAGTAAATTTAAAGCGACATTTCAAGGTACCTTTTTAATTGAAATCATATATTTTCCTTTCAATATTATCTAAGTAAATATTAGTCGCATGCATGGGAGACAAAATAAGAGAATATAATATAACTTGCCCCAAATTATTTTGTAATGGTTGGTTAAGAGTTTTGTAATATTGGATACAACAATATTGTCAAAGATTTAGAGAGCGTTTCAAGATCAAAATTAATTTCTTGGTGGTAGTCACTCGTTTATATACATTCCTTTATTTTCTATAATTCCAGGCAACCAAACAATGTTTCATATAAATGTTTTGGAAAATAATATAAAAAACACATACATTTTTCGTGATATATTAAATTGATACTTCCTACGAAGATAATTAAGATTAGTGGTATATTTTTATACAAACTTCTTGGGAGCTATTTGTGTTTAAGTCGAATAATTTAGTTAAGATTTTTATTTGTGCGATGCATGTGCAAATTTCGGCTAACGCCTAACCTAAATTTGCACAAGCACCGCACGAATACAGAGCTTTGCTTACATTAATCAAGTAAAATAATAAAAAGGAATTGTTGTATCGAATTCCACCAGCACACTAATTCCATCCACACAATAAAACCCAATAAAGTTTCTACGCTCTATCTTTAATCCATTCTTTCTACCAGACACGTGTTGGCTGCGAGTAAATTTATTTTTTCACTTGTTCCCGTCTGGAAGAACGGGCGATAGGTCGCTCGGTTCCAAGTAAACAGTGGCTGACTCAGGCTGTGACTCAACTATAGTCTGAATTAAACTCTAGTTGCTATTTTCGATGATAAAATAACGATTGAATATGCACGAAATACGCTATGCATCGCACAATCAGCTATCTAAAACTACTAACTAAATATGTTTCCTATTACAGTTCACAAACCACGTGTTTGGGATTAGTCTTGGGTGGATTATAACTTCATAGGTCAGGGATGGCAAACTGTGGCACGAAATATAATATTTAAAGACTGGACGATTTAAGTCCCATTACTGGCCACAATCCTGCTCTTTCATAGGAGAGAGAGATTTGAAGGTCGAACGAATGGCTGGGATGCGGAATGTTAGGCTTTTAACGATTATTACAGCTTTAAGTGCCCTCCGAGGCACAATACAACTCCAATACTGGTGAAATACCGAAATATATAAACTAAGTTAAATATACTATTTCCTTAACACTTGACACATGAGATGCTATTATGTTATACTTTTCCTTCTTTCTCAAAACCAGGGTTAGGTACTTCGTAACAGAAATTTCTCAGCGATATTAATAAGATAATACAAGTAAGAAAAAAGATACTATATTAAAAGTGTATCTTCTGTCCGGTGCTTAATGGTCTACCTCCTTTTGGTCCAGATTGGAAATATGCATAGCAAAAATAAATAAAGTGCAAACTCCAACGGTTAGGTGGTTTCAATTAGTCTCATCCAGTGACACCAGGGCTACAGACACTAATTACTTCGATAACATAAAAGAGAATCACATATTATGTTCGTTTCATGATTATAGATTCATTAGGCTTACAGGTGCGAAATCACATCCAAAAGAAGGACAAAAATATTATAATAGGTTGGGGAAAAAGTTTTTTCGCATTATAGTATGTATGAACTTGTAATAAAATCTCTTTGGCTATACTATTGTATCTGGCTGGTTTTGGTATCAGAAAAAGTTTAAATTTTAAAGAGGATAATTCCAAATTCAAATTAGGAAAATGTGTGATTTTTATTTGTTTTTCGTACTGTGAAGATGAGTGAATCTAATGAATAAATTAGATACAATTTAAAAGTTTACTACAAAAAAAGTAAAATGTTTTGGATCTAGTGCAGCGTCTGTGAGAGTAGCACAAATTTGGTTTAATAGTTTTCAATCCGGAAATTTTGATGTCAAAGATGCACCTCGCTCTGGTCGCCCTATTACGGATAAAATGGATGCAATTTTTGAAAAAGTGGAGCAAGATCGGCATATTAGTAGTTACAACGTAGCTGAAGAACTGGGAATTGACCACAAAACACTTTTGGGGCATTTCAGATTTCCAAATGTTTCGATCTCTTCAGAATACTTTAGGCAATGACAGGTTAAGATCACGAGAGGACTGCCAAAACTACTTGGCGCGGTTTTTTGATCAGAAGCCCCAAATTTCTATACCTACATACTCTAGTTAAATGAATTTTCTTAAAAAATGCTAGGAAACTTTTCCCCCGACCTAATCTATATCTCTATTATTATACCCGAATCACTATTCAAAGCAAAATGCTTATAGAGAACAATCAATCTTAAGAGCCCAAACTCCGAAGACTAAAGCTGAGACAACTTCTGACTTTATCATCATTATAAACCCATTACTAACCCACTACATTACACGGGCCTTCTCTCAGAATGAGTAGGGTTTAGGCCATAGTCTACCAAGTTGGCCAGGTACGGATTGTTAGACTTCACAAGCCTTTGAGAATATTATGGAGAACTCCCAGTAATAACTAAAATAAATACATTACTAAGTCGCTTTGTAACCTTAATATCAGATCTTAAAATTAATTTCTACCAGACCTGATAACAATCACTGGTCATAGATAAAAAGATTGCATAATGTAACCTAAGCATGCTGACTACACAAACACAAGTAAAATTACGAATTTTTCTCCCAAATTATTTATGCCAAGAAATAATTTTGTAAGACGATTTCTGCGAATAAAGTTTCACGTTCTGAAAAAGCGGGCAACACTTCTCTAATTCTAGTAAACACTGAATGAATCAGACTATGACTCACCTAGACTGAATTAAACTGTAGCTGTTATTTCCGAAGGTAAAACAACTACAGAGCACAATGTTATAGATAAATGCTTTTGATCGTCCTAACTGAAGCTAGATATTTATATAAACGTGCGCATATTGTTTTCGGTGATGTTTGCAATTTTGAGATAGGTACATTATAACGTTACAAAGGTTTCATTTAAAAGGGCTCTTTGATTATCTATTTTTAAGGTACACATTATTAAATGCTAAAGAGGTTTTTTTGACCGCCTTCAAAAAATGGAGGTTATAAATTCTGTTGTTTGTTTTTTTTAATGTATGATCGGCATAGCCTGTCATTTATAGAAACATTTGTAAAATTCTTTTTTTTATTTTAAAATGGACTCGTTTAAATGGCATATAGATGATGATGTCTTTCGGAGACAGACAACGGAACTCTTCAAAACTTTAAAACCTTTTGCATTTAATCAGTGAGCTTAGCATTCATATATTCAATCAATGCATTTAATAGCCTAATTTTAAAGAAGGTTAGTTGCTATTAAAAATATGCTCCCATTATTAAGAGCCCAGTAATCGTAGTAAAATTTCGGGCGTGCGATTTTACTCGATATGTCTATTGTCAAGCATTGCTGGTAAAAGTTTACAGTTCTAAATTTAATATACAAGAGCTAATACGCGAACGAAGTTGCAGGGAACTGCTCAAGCCAATTCTAAAGGTATTAACTAAATTAATTTAATTAAATAAGTCCAAGTTGACAGTTGCCTGTGTGTCCAGTCAGACTATACTGCGGCCAGTTCATCATTTGTTTGCACCTGCGAGAGTGCATCAATTCACATGCTATTTATATAACGATTTTGTATAGGTACCTAAGTTTCATTGTGTTCCCGCTACCATAATCAATATTAAAGAGAAAGCTGGAGAGTTTTATCCGTTATTATATGTTAATTAAAAAAAGTTACGTATACGGAAATACTGGATGGATTTAAAAATCTTTGTATCTGATAGCGGATTCCTTGAAAGAGACTCGTAGCTTATGAAAATTTATAGAACCAAATGCATTTTAAGTTGTACCACTATTCATCAAAAACAAAAGTAATACAGGATTGCTCGGTTCCTTTGGGAGAGGGGGGTGAAAGTGCTTGACGATTTTATACCATAACTCCGACAAATTATAACCGATTTAAATAATTATTTTTGTACTATAGAGGTTATAATATGTGTTTAATTTACCCCAAACTTTGTGTAGATCTAAATGTGGTTGGAGATAGAGGACAGAACTCCACATTTGAGGCTTAGCGATACTGAATACTTAAAATTTTTTTAGGACTACAACTTAATTGAATGCCACATCAAAAAACAAAATCAAACAACAGCTAGTATTGTTATATATTGAGGTATTTTTGTATAGTAATAATTGAAGGCCTATCTAATATTTATTGGAAAACAATCGCCTATTAAGAGAACAACGCTTCTTAGGACATGCATGTGTTAGAATATCATAAAATAACAACTTGATATTTATCATATTTAATTATGATTTATTGTAAAAGTATATTTCAAAGTTAATATTAATATCCTCACATTAAATATAAAGACCATTTTTATTAGTCAACATTCAGTGATGTCACTATACTTGAAGAATTAATAAAGGTGTCACTATACCGCTGTTAATACACAACTGTCATTATACAGTTTTGTAATTGTATTTTAAAAATAATATTTAGAGTAAGTAAAATTAATATAAAACCATTGTTGTTAAAGTCATCATACAATGATGTTATTATACTTTAAGTATTAATATTTGTTCATATAATTGTCATTATACAATTGTGTCACTATACTTTAAAATTAAAGCTTTCCGGAAATGGATATTAGTAAAACACGTGATGTCGAAAAGTATAAAACTAATGTGCCTTGTCAAAAAAGGGGAGTCTCTGCTTTGCCAGCAAACAGTTGGTCCTTCACGTGGGTTACTGAGGCCACCACGCTGGCCGAAATACTAAAGTTAAGTACTTTGCATATCATTTAATTACTTTTCATACGATAAAATATGTGTTATAAAATTAAAGATATATAAGAAATAATTATAATGAAATATTGTAAATGTGATATTTAAAAAGAAGGGTTGCTCTGGAGTTTCTTTCGCCACTTCTTCTCTATGACATATGACCCCTTCCGAAGTGGTAGTAGTTTAAAAAGAAAATATTAACGAATAGATTAATGTGAAATATATTACCATCATACTTTAACGGAGTGTTCCTTGTTTTATTTTTATCTCATTTAATTTGGGTTTAATTATTACTTCAATCAGAAGAATAATTGTCCATTCGTTTAAATAAGATCGTTATATCAAAGGCCTTCCTACCTAAATAAATAAAAATCTATTATATGCAAGGAAACATCCTACAATGTGCCGCCCTATGTCAACGAGTGTTTATGTGTCTGTCTGTAAGTTACGACTTTAAGCTAATCACACCAGCAACCACATCCTTCACACCGGAACATAGCAATGCTGGTTGCCGGCAGAAAAAAGCATAATAATACTCATAATAATCATTTATTCAGGCTAAAAATAATGGATACAATAATTACATGAATGCCCATTACAAATACAGAGAGTAGTCCTTCCAGTTGTTACAAAGGGTGCTTTTTTATTTTAAACCAATTTTTTTTATGAAATCTACATATTATAACAATTTAAAAGCTAAAAAAATAAGACAACAGTAGAGAATAACAGTAGAATTGAATAGAATGTAGAATAAATTATGTTAGTCTGTATGGGGCATTCTGGGTGTGTGTGTGTGTGTGTGTGTGTGTGTGACCGTAAATGAGTGTGCAAGTGGAAGCTTGTGTGCGTGCGTGAACAACATTAAAGAAATTCAAAAAAACAGCATGGGAGTAGTTTTTCCCCAGCCGAAATCTGCCACAAACAGCTCTGCTACTGTATATTAAATTCGAGTAAAATTTCGTCTGCACATCGATATTGAGGATGTTCACAAATCTCGATTACAGCTTCAATTAGGCCAACTCGGGGCATTAATATCGCATTAATACGGTATCAAATGACGCTGAATTATGATGGCTGCACGAACACCGTGCCAAGATAATATGTTGCGATTTCATTTTATTTATATGCAATAACCGAATAATTTAAAAGGTCACTGACATTAATTTATTTCAATGCAATAACTGTCGATACTACCAATTAACATTCCTTAGTCAACGAATATTATAGGTTGCAAAATCAGCCCTAAAAAATCTTAGATTCAGATTGACTTAACAAAAATTAACTTGCTAATTGAAAATACACATTTCGACATCTGAAGATTTTTAAGCCTATCTTTAAAAAGAAAAATCAGCTTCCGATTGATAACTTTCGCAAAACGTTAAATTTCTATGAAAATGATCATTTTGTTCTCCTTTTGTAAAGTTACAATTCAAGGCTACAATTCAAGAGTTTGGAAGTCTAGAGCTCGCCGCATACTGAAAACAACAGAAATAGGTACCTAATCCTTCTTGATTTAATAAATGTGATGGTTATAAACTGATAGTTTTATACCTTTAGGTCTTTTAGTATGTCTTATTTATTGGAATTAAACGATAAAATATACGAAGGGATAGAAAATATTACTCTCTGTAGGATTAAATATTATTTCACTTTGAGGATTAATATTGAGGAAAGAAAATTTTCTGAACCCTAATGTAGGTACTTCTTAAAACTCTCAATGTTAAAATCCTCTGAGATTATTTATCAGTAGATATACAATAACCAATCCAATAACAAAATGTAAATAGGCCTAACAAATTGTAACACCGTGTTTGAATATCCTAACCTACTTTTGTATTCGATTTTATTAGTCTTATTGTCACACAATACATCCGATTGTATTCTTCGTCCCGTTCCACTTTACAACGCACCTAATTTATATTTCATTTCATTCAATTTAACGTCCCTCAAAGACCCTTCATAATCGAGTTGCAGCAATCACAACGTTATAAATCAAAATAATTTCGTGTGCTCGAAACAATTAAGATGGTAAATTGTGAAGGCGTAACGCGGCCTCGGTAACAACTAACACATCGTAGGTTTATGATTAAAAGGGATGGCGTGGTTGAAAATATTTTCAGGTTCGTTGAATTTATGTGTACCATACTTTATATGCTTGTTAGATAAAATTAATTCTCTACTGTGGAAAAGGATATTGCTGCTTGCAATGTTATACACAGTGCTATACGAGTTGCCTGATTCAGAACCTTACTAACAAGTTGTCAACCTTTCGTCTATTAAGAAATTGATGTCACAATACCTTTGTAATTTGACAGCTATACAGCTATTTCTGTATATATATATATATATATATACTCTTAGTCAGAATATAAACAGCTACTGAATAGCGGGCCTGGTCATACTATCTTCATAAATTGAGATTGAGTTAAAAACAGGTTCTCAAGTAACAGTCAATCTAGATGCTACACAAGCCCTGGGTACCTACTATTTTATTAAAAAAGGATATTCTTAATCTTGGCAGATTTGCCTATTTAATTTCTAATCTAATAATACAAAAAAAAAATGTAAAATACTTTAAAAATACTGTACCGATTTTAATAATTCTTTCAACTTTAGAGACCTATTTTATCCAGTAGTAACATAGGCCATATTTAACTTCCACTGTAAAATGATTTCAGACCTAAGTAATGGCATTTGAAAACAAAAACCAGGAATGAAAACCCTTATTATCTGTGTTTACCGCGTGCGTTGTCAAAATGGTAAGTTCATAAATACTGTGTTCTATAAAATACTAGTCTATATATTTTACATAAGGTTCTCATAACCATAAACGTAAATCTTGGTCGCATAGTTTATGAGATAATGAAAAATTAATGTCCATTAAGTACGGGATGGGTTAAAGTCTATTTAGTAAGATATACGCGTGCCCAATAACCAGTAATTTGGGTTACTACATTTTAGCTAACACGGATGGAACATATACTTATATATTTTTATTGGTTAAGGAAAGTTCTCGAATCGAATACAAGGCTAGTTTTATGTAAGCTCAGTAGGTATGTAATAATCATAACTAAATATGTAAAAATCTTTTATTGAAGAATAGCTGACTTCAAAAGATTAAAGCCAGTGAAGTTGTTGACCCGCTGCATTAAAATACGTGTTAAAACATTGATTTTTTTCAATTTGTCTCGCACTTTACGTCGATTTTACATTTTGAAACATATTCATAGCGGTAAATATTGAGCGGTAATAGTGCATTACGTAGGAGCTCGATCTCACTTTCGGGGGGCCAAGTTCGAATCCCAGCACGCACCTCTAACTTTTCTAAGTTATAGTGCGTTATAAGTTATTCAAATATCACTTGCTTCAACGGTGAAGGAAAACATCGTGAGCAAACCTGTATGCCGGAGAGTTCTACATAATGTTCTTAAATATGTGTGTAGTCCACCAATCCGCACTAGGCCTGCGTGGTGGATTACGGCTTAACCCTTTCTCATTGTGGGAGGAGACCCGTGCTCTGTAGTGGGCCAGTAATGGATTTATGTGATGAACCCATTAATTTGTATAAAATCCGTTACATTAACATTATAAATCTCTTTACCACCGTAAATGAATGCCAATAGATAAAAAAAGGGAAAGATACATTACAGTCATTTTGCACTCATATAAAGATTGATGACCAGTTTTAATTCGAAGCACGGTACTCAACGGTAAGTCAATTAACTGCCGCAAATCGTAATGGACCGTTAATGACGCGTGCCGAATACTAACTTTGGTTTTTAGTTCCGTGCATTTCTATTTATGTTTGATGCTCTTCGCTAATATATCCGCCACAAATCATCAATCTTTTCCACACAGCGAATCTCTTAGTGATACGCATTTGTATAAGAGGATCGCTGAATGTGGCGCTGGATCACTACTTAGACAAACGCTAGTAAAATAAGTAGATAAAAAATTTAAAGAACTTTAATAACTAGAAAAAAAGAAAAGGTCACTTTCTTGACTCATGTAGATGTCGTACATGTCGAATGGTGATAAAATCTTCATCGACTACCAACTATATAGAAGTCTAAGGTCCGTATTAGTAAACCAACATTGGGCTCACAAAAGGTTCTTAAGTTTGGTCTCTAGGTTGTTCTTATATATTAAGTGTTACAGAAACAGAATAGGTACAAGTCAGAAAATATGCAATTTAAAAAACGTTTATCAGGATTTTCTAACAGGACCTTTACTGAGGGAAATTCCCGAAAAATCCGGACACACATTTGAAATAAAATAAACAAAATAAAAATTGAAATCAAAATCTGTTTGGGAAATACGATGCCAAAGGCAGACACCGACATGTCAATCTTATAATTTTTGCGTTGGGGATCAAAAGTATTCCCAAAATACAAAGTCTGTACCGGACACGTTGAATACGTTTTTGACTGCTTGCACATTAACAAATGTAATTTTGAAGTAAACATTTTTTTAAATTCCAGTACAAGTTAGTCCTACTGGGCCCTCACCTAGTGGTAATGGTAAGTGAGGATGCTGTCTAAGATGGTAGTGCACTGACCTGCCAGGGAGTAAGGCTAATCGGTTTTTACGCGGTATAGTACCGGTACGCTACTACTATGTCTTTATCGGTAGTGTGGTAACTAGTTACGACCGAAGCCTCCCAGCGGACCAGTACAGAGCAAATTAAAAATTAATAAAATTCTCCAAATTGGCCCAGCCCTAGAAATGCTCGAACCCGGCACCTCCACTCATAAAATTGCAGCGCTCACCATTGCACCAGAGAGGTCGTCATAAACTATAATTACATAATATTTCAAAATGATTATTAGTACCATTATTGTACGCTTAACGCCAATCCATTGACTTGTTTACGAACGCAATAAAAAAGTAATTTCAATAAGAAAATAATATTTCAAAATTTGTCAAATGATTTACGAGAGCGCTCTCAGAGCTATACACTTTAAGATGTCATTTAACTGCGTCGAATAATAAACTCGACTTTGATAATTATCTCGGTATATGTTTCAAAAGATATGGCACACAAATCATCAGCTAAAAACACGCATCGCGATTAACAATAATAATTTAGTTAGCAGCTGACATAAATCTATATGAACACGGACTCGCCGCCTAATTGACACGGGTTACTGGACCGCCTGAAACGCGATCCCTTATGTTTATATAAAAAGAGTTTGCGTTTTGTTATTATTATTAAATAAAACCTTTGTTTATTCCTCTTATCTATTCTTTGTAGACTCCTTGAAAAACAATAACGTTTCCTCTATAATATGTCTATTCTTTCAGAAGTGGTGATAATACGGGTTTGCGGCTTCACTTTTCGGCGTTTTTATTTAACCGTGAATTTTGTTTTAACTGTGACGGAAAACATCGTGAACAAACCTGCACGCCTAAAAGTTCTCTATTATGTTCTCAGAGGCGTGTGAAGTCCACGAATCCTCACTTGGCCATCGAATGGACTTCTGCCTGAACCCTTACACTCCAAGAAGAAACCTGTGGTCGACAATGATGATAAATGAGGATGATTTTTCATGAAGATCTCTCTGATGCAGTTGAGAGCACTTGACTTTACAAGTTTAGAGAGAGAGAGAGAGAGAGAGAGAAATCCTCAGTTCCGAGGTACCTTCCACCTAGTTACCACCTTTTTGTTTATTGGTGTTGTTTGCAAGGTATCAGGTGCGTTCGCCAGCAGGTGCAATTTAAGCAATAATTTATTTCTTAATTTTCTCTGACTAGCGGAAGACGAGCAGCAAAGCGAATAAGAGTTTCAGTACAATGTCGCAAAGAAACCAGTTTAATATAACTACCATATCCATTGTCCTTCTACCTCCTTCGCTTACCACCTTGGCGCTTTTGAGTATAATAAAAAGAAGAAAATATAAAAAAAAAAAACCATGTGTGTCTCGAGACGCCCGACAGAAGTGATAACTTGGGAAAAGCTTAGGTTATAATGCAAGGAAGGTTACTTATTAAAAAATTATTTTATTCTTATTTACACTGTGGGTTAGACTGAGAGAGGAGAAGCCTGCTTGCCGCTGCCGTATACGTGAGAGAAAGGGAAGCCAGACAGCCTGACGCCGTAACGCGATACGTAACGAAGCGGTTTACCCTCCCATGAGAAGTTATCAAACAAAAATCTAATGTTAGATAGACCATTAAAACATATTTATGGTTTTATTGAGCGATTAATACCAATGCATCTAACATACTCCATACCATAATAATTACACCGAGACATGCTGATTGCATGCTCGTGAATGAGACTAGTTAATATTCATTTGTCGCTGCAATTAAATGCCATTCATGTGAATTGAACAATGTTCATTCTTGCGGTCGTGACACTGTGGTGTTACGTCTAGGTGATAGGTTTTAATGAAGAGCAAAAGAGTTCTCATACATTTAAAACACACCAGGATATTCATAAAACGAGACTTTGCTACCCTACTTTTTCCTTTAATATGCGAGGGTTCATTTATCGGTTACGTCATCGGATATGTAAGACATTAAAAAAAATATGTTTGTCGTTTTATTTTTAGATTAATGTTACATCACTAAAAAAAGCTAAGTCCATATTCCAAAGTTGCTCCACAAAATAAAATTGTGAACCGTAAAACTAAAAATCAACGTCCTTTTTTCCAGTCATCTCATTGCTCTCAAACAATGGGAAAATAAAAACCTTGTACATACGTTTTGTTCTTCATAATGCAAGAATAACAAGGGATTTTTCGCGGTTTCCCCTCGTAAACGTTTGGTTGAAAGGACGGACTTTTTCATATCGAATTGGCGCATCCATTAAAACTCGCTATTCTTTTTATGACAAAGGGGATACATTTTTCTCATATTTTATATGAACGTTTTGGCCAAATTCCCTATATTGTACGAATATAAAAACTGTTCTATTCATAAGTTCTTAAGCGCAATGCAAAAACCATAAGATGTGTTCTCAAAGTGGGTGCACTTAGGAAATTATAATTTGCTCTTGGCTAGTAACAGGTGACAGAAAGTGAAAAAGCGTTCAGGTACAACAAGTGGCGCGTAGAAACTGTTAGGGATAATGGGTTTAATAAACTGCCATACTTCTTTCCGGTTCCATCCTAGACATACTTACCCCGTAAAATAACTTTACCCTTGTACACAAAAAAAAAATCATTATAATATCTCTCTGTGTCTGTATGTGTCTATGTTTGTGTGTGTGTTGTGTCGGAGTGTGTCTTAAATAAAAGTTCGTGTTCGAATAACATAGGGGTTGGAACTTAACTATAAGATTAATTCCCTGTTTAAAATACCTCGATAAAATTACGCGCACACGTCAGTTCAAATTAATTCAATGCGTGTACAAAAGATGTTCATTCCCGCAATAAAATGGAACCAGCCCTAAAGGCTCTACCACACAGATGGCGGTTTACAGCGGTTCACATCTTCAAGTTTAACTTGAACTGATCATTTCTTGGTATGAATATTTATGTAATTTTAAGTTGCCTTCCCTTTATTTGTTGTATCCCTATTTGCCACTGAAAGCTGGCACACTATTTGCAATGTCCTCTGCTTTTGAAATCCCATGAATATATTTATTAAACTTATTTCAGAGATAATCCGACAAACTTTCAAAGAGTCCGACAAACGTTTTATAAACTTGTGTTTGTATCCTAATATATATATATATATATAGTATCAAATATTATTAAGAGTTTATTAAGTATTACGAAATCACAGAAAGTCATTTAATTCAATTTATTTTCTTAGCTTTTTATAAATTTTACTGTGTTCTTATTTATTGTACTTAGACATAAATTAAACGTCGAATACAGCACCATACAAACCAAGCATTTCACAAGGACTGGAAAGAAGTAGTTTTGGAAATAAAGCGATCCTAGTTGTCTTACTCCTTGACACAAAGGTAAGCGCTTCGGTCTTATAAGCGGTAGGTCCCGGGTTCGATCTCTGGGGTGATTTTTGAATTTATAATTTCTGAATTGTCTCTGGTCTGATCTGGCTTCGGCCATGTCTAGTTACCACCCTGCCGAGAAAGATGTGCCACCAAGCAGTTAAGCGATCCGGTACGATGTAGACTGCATTATCACTTATCACCAGATGAGATTGTAGTCAAGGGCTAACTTGTAGAGGAATAAAAAAGGTTGCATATCTATATTTAAAAAAGTTGTGTTAGTTACACCATTTATAACTCAAGAACGGCTAGACATTTTTATGATATTTGATTTTTTAGACCTTGGACCGGAACAGGATAATAAGTATTAAAATATAACATTCATTATAAAAAAAAATATCCGCGGTACGAAGTTCGCCGGGACAGCTAGTAAATAATAAATTCCACGATACTACGCACTTTTTTGTTAGCCAATTGTTTTTTAGTGCTACTTTTACAATGCACGAAATGTATTGGTAGTAGCAGGCGTTACTTTGAAATATAAGCTTAATTTATTAAAAATAAGATTATGAAAAATAAGCTTAATTTGCTTTCTCTACCCACGTGTTACTCCGAAACCGGAGCATCCTCAGGAGATATTGACTATATAATGAATAATTGTTAAGAAACAACTATTCAACATCTACCACGTATTTGACACACACGCGCATATATACTTGTTTTTAATCATTTTTTGATTCCATCAAGCTGTTCGGTTTAGTCGTTTGATACGCTGCACGTCTGTGGAACCTTTAGAAGTTTCATGGCGATGCATTCCAATGCAATTTTGGGAGGACCACAAGCTCACCTGTCGGCAATCCGAACATGCCTGCAATTTATTCGATGTCTGCTATTCGATGACCGCACACAGTGGATATGGTGACGTCAGTGACAAAGCTTGTCACACTACATTGCTTGTGTATAAACTAAACGTTAATATATTATTTGTAGCAAAGATGCAAAGAATATTTATCAGATTATGCCTTTGTTTCGTTCCGCAAAGAATTGGTTTTTCCGTGGAACTCAAATATTTATCAGGGATTATTTAACATTTTACACAATTAAACATATCCTTTTCTTTTATCTATTTATTCCACTACAAGTTAGCCCCTGACAAAATCTCACCCGATGGAAAGTGCAGATGCATTCTAAGATGGCATTATCGTACTGGTAGCCTAAACCGCTTAGCGGCACGTATTTGTTGGTAGGGTGGTAACTAGCCATTGCCGAAGCTTCCCACCAGACCAGAGAATATTCAGGTATTCCCAAAATACCCCTGCCGGGTTTCGAACCAAACACGGACCCCCTACTTAAATCCAGAGCGTTCACCGGAGGTCGTCAAAGTATCCTTTATGTTTTAAGTAAATCTGTTCTTGACATAAATTGTTTTACTTTAATTTTGCTTTTGACATAAATCCCTGTTAGAAGTTTTAATAGTCCTCCCAATCGTCAATTATCGAAGTTTACGGGCCTTTCAAAACACCTGTAAGCAAATTTAAGGTTCATAAAAATATATGCATGTTGCCTCCCGAAAATAAATCATAAGCCATAAGAATTGTCTTAGAATTCTTATGGCTTATGATTTTATTTTCGGCTTAGGTCCATAGATTTACATAATATGTCGGTCAACGCAGTAATTGTAAATACAATTAGAATACGACTCGCAAGAATCCTAATAAATCTAAAATGTTAGAAACTAAAGTTGTTTGTAAACCGCGACTCAAAAACAACGGGTGTTATAAGTTTGGTGTGTCTGTAGTATGTACAGACACACCAAACTGTGTAGTTCCCGAAACGATGAACAGATTTTGATTTTGTTTTTTTTTGTTAGAAAGGTGAATCAGTTCGAGGTGTTCTAAGGTTGATCAAAATCGGTTTAAAATGGTAGCACAATTTTACAACAACATTCTTATGTAGTTTCGATAGTGTTCTTATAGGCAGACGGAAAGACAACGTGCATTTTCGCTCGAATCGATATTTTATTGTTTCATTAATATTCTTTTTCGTGACCGACAGCTAAGTAAATTCATACATTGAACTGTATAAACATAACCTTGGACAGGAAATTCCCATTGAATTATAAAACAAACTTAAGGTGTCCAGTTAGATTAACATTTACTTATTATTTTTAGGAATAGGTAGTTATATATGATTGTCTGGTTAAACCTACATGAATAACACTTCAATTGAATGGTTAAATAAATTGTAAAGATTGTTTTGTTCATATAATTTCGAGTCATAAGTGATTTGTTCATTTAGGAATTCTTTTCTTTCGTACTGGATACAAACGCAACGCATCAACTCGAGGATACTGAGATGTCCAAAGACGCACATAACATACTTCTTTGTCTTCCACAGAACATAAAACACGATACTTTATGGTAGTCAAAACTAACGAGAATCAAGGGCGCAGGCAGGCAGCTATTAAGTAATTTAGGATGAGTTTAGATCCAGATATATTCATTAACGAGTTAAATGCAGTAGGTACGTAGTTTAAAGTATTAAAAAAAGTAATTAAAATTTTATTTTATTTTTTATGTGAACACTAATTTTCGATTTTTCTCTTGCAAAAAAAACAGTCCAAATATTTTCGAAAGTAGTAGTAACAGTGTGTTGGTTACCCCCAAAACTCCCCCCTTGCGTACGGCCTCGCGGAGAAAACAATAAGTACATGCACACCACTTTTTGCTGTTCAGTAAATATTTCAGAGAGAACTTATTAGTATCCGCTAATTATACAAAGGAAGTAGTTAGGGTGCTACGGAAGGAGGGGACGCTATTCGCCTTCTGTTAGTGACAGTACCTACGATCTTTGAGTTTTGAGGTGGATTCACAAAGGCGTGTCGGTTTACTCCAGCTTGTTAATAGTGCTTGTACGTTTAATAATTAATTTACCGTAACAGAATCAAAAATTCTTTATTCACAGGCATCTATGAGTCTTACGTACATATCATCTCAGTAAATTGAGAATAAGGGACCACTCCATGTGTGAATGTGTTTTTGACGAAGGATCGGTTGCTCATATTTTGTTTTCCTGCCCGAAACTCCTTTATAATTTTACGACGTCCTAATAATTCCCATCCATTAAATGTCCAAAGTTTCCTTAAACTAGTTTTTAGTCGCTATGTATATAATATAATATATTCAATATATTTATATAATGTTTACTTTTTGGCAATCACCTTTGTGGATACTCCAAGTATACGTGACATTGGCGAAATACAACGTGCCGACTTGCACACCTAAAAGCCAAAAAAAAGCAGAAGAAGAAGTATATTTATTTTGAGGTAATGTTGTTGTTACATATGTGGCTCTTCTTAATAAAAAATCCTACTACGAACTGTCCATTTTGCATACTTTTGTTAAAAAAATGTGATTACGTGTAAAAACGGTAATTGGCCTCGGTATCTTTCGTTTCAGTATCTTACAAGTAGGTGCACATTCGGCTTTTAATAACGCTTGAAACTTCTCACTTTCACTTCATCTGCAATTTATTTTTAAAATACTAAACGACTGTGTATTGAATGCATGTAAAATATCTAGAAATGCTGCAAGAAAGTTTATCCACCCCAAAAAGGATATTTTGTTAAATTGAGAACGCCTTAAATATCTTTGTTGCTATGTGAGTAAGTACTTCAGTCCGCCATTTATTGTGCTGCAAAGAGATAAACTATAAAAATAGTCGCAAATAAATCTCAATTCAAGACTAATATCTGTATTACTCATCTATCACCCCATGAACATATCTTGAAAAAATATAGCGGAGTATTTGCAGAATGGGGTGAATAAATGATAGTCCATTTATAAACAGTACAGACGCACTGTTCGAAATACGTGAGGTTATTACTAAATATAAATAATAAATAAATATACTACGACAATACACACATCACCATCTAGCCCCACCTACTGTTGTACATATAAAAATATTACGAAGCTGAGTATGCTGATTTATGAAATAATAAATAAATAAATATATCACGACAATGCACACATCGCCATCTAGCCCCAAAGTAAGAGTAGCTTGTATTATGGGTATAAAGATGACTGTTGAAAATTTTTATGAGTAATTTAAATAAATACATATAATATACAGAACACCCAGACACTGGAAAACATTCATGTTCATCACACAAACATTTTCCAGCTGTGGGAATCGAACCCATGGCCTCACAAATAAGATTCGCTGACCACTAAGCCACTCGGCCGTAAAAAAAATGAAGAGTTAGTAAAATTAAACGCCATGTATGTGCTTATAGGATCGTATTCAGGATAGGTACTTAGGTATGCCATTTGTACGCTTTAACGTAGTTTTAACCTTTATAATAGTGTGTAGATGTAAAAAGCTTCCCCAGCTTAAATAAATTAAATTTGTGTTACATTAGCTGTACCGGTAGGCCTGTTACAAACACAACTTGTTTGTACCTACATCGGTTGTTACCAAAGATTTCATTTCACCATGATATCCCGGCTCATGGCGGGCGTCACACACATGCCGGTTCAATTGCTCATACATATTCAAAATTGTTTGAGGACAAACAAACTGAATTGCTTAATTTCTCAGCGATATGACCCTTAAATACACGGTCATAAGTACTATAAAAGATTAACGTTAAATTTACGGTATTCTGGCGAGCAAAAGCTTCACGTACCTTCGCAGTATTCCCGGATTGGATTCACTTTGAGTTAATTTTGCAGAATGTACTTTGGCCCGTTCGGTTTACAATGGTAAACTTTCACCATGCGGTATTTCCGTCTACAATGTTTTAATAGAATAAAACAAAGCTGGGCTAACTTGATAACTCGACATTTGTTTTAGAATATTATGGGACTTCAATTTAGCTGTGTTTTACTCGCTAACAGTGCGCCTTTTTACAAACCCAAATAATTGTATTTTATAACTTATAATGTATCTTAGTAAGAGAGATGTTAACCATTTCTACGGTCCGCTTTGTTTGCATGAGCAGCTTTGCTAATAACGTATGTTCAGAATAGAAACTAAACTCAAAAGTTTGTACCGAGCGAGCGAGTGAAAGGTACACCTAATTGGCTAAATAACGCGTTGCCCGGTGCAATAAAGTGAAAAGTCATAGCAACGCTGCATTTTAATAAATCTCCGTAGACATATTAAAACAACCCTTTTCAACTTCTCAAGGCCAGCTCTTACAGGATAGGTAGATTTAGAGCTTGCACCCACCAACTACTATAATGTAGGATATTATTCGTCAAATTTCGTACTCTATCGGTATTGTTCTTTTCCAATGAAAGGATATTAAAGCATTTGAGCTCATCAGTAGCTAAGCTTTTACATTCCATATGTTGATCAGACTTATAAGGTAATAATAATATTCAGGTATAATAATATTCAGGTATATCTAAACACACAAGTAAAATAAAAGTAAAATTTAGCTGTTAGCAACGAATTGTTGCTAAAAGTGCTCAAACGGAGCGAACAAAGTCACGGCGGGATCCAACAATAAACGGAAAATTACAACCCCTATTACTTATATAAAATTCTATCTACATTGCTAATCTTACCTCACTTTTCCGCCTCGTGGGCAAAAAGAAGGCGGGGGGTGGCGAGCCGGCTAATTCGATATTATTATTGTGGCCAAAACGACGGAACGAATCTTGTAACATTCGCTGACAGAAGAAATTTAATACCCGAATATTTATAACTTTGTATTCGTTGCTACTATTACCCATTTATCTTGTATTTACGAAATTTATTTTTTATAAGTTTGGTAAAGTTCCGTCTCTTAAGTGCCCGAGACTATGGCACTTCAGAAATTTAAAAAAAAAATAAGGAGGAAACCTTTTATGTTATTTGATTTATAAAATATACATATTGATTGCGCCAACATTCGCGCGATTTCATCTTCATCTTGCGTACAATGAGAATACAAACACAAAGCTTGCATCGTCATATTCCAGACTAATTTGACAGATCAGGACACAAAATGGAAGTACCCATTTATATCTACACAAATATTTAAATTGAAGAAGAATATTTCAGCATTGCTTACAGCTTAATTATTATTATACCAGCGAAACCCAAGAAAATATATAAATTAAATTGCCTGTCTATTTATTATGGTCGCAAATGAATTGAAGTTTTTTTTTTGTTTGAGTATGGTAGTTTACTTTCTCTACTTCGGAAAATAACTTCTGCATACGAATTTCACATTTAAATAAAAAGCTTTTATTTATCGCATTTCAATAAAGCCTACATTGTTCCCACTGAAATTGCTGTTCAATTCGGGCTTAATCTATTTCGTATCAGTCAACGAGACAAATTGTTTGGTAATACGCGGAAAATAGCGCTTCACGCGTCATTGCATTGCGGTGTTGCATGGGATATTACCGCATCACACTGTTCTCTATTGTTGAAAGTGAATTGTTGCTCAATTTTAAATGCAAAGCTAGCGACAACGCTTTGTATAGTAAATAAAATACACGTTTTGTGAGATATATCAATAAATAAATGAATGTAGTATTGGCAACCCTGAATTAAAACTGTTGCAAGCGGTGATAGCTTCGTGGTTAGAGCTTCAGCCTCACACCCGGAGGGACTGGGTTCGATCTCCGGCACGCACCTCGAATCCGCATTCGGCCACAGTGGTTGACTACGACCTAAACCCTTCTCATTGTGAATGTCGGCCATTAATGGGTTGATGATGATGATGAGTTATTTTTGATGACATAATTATGTTTCAGGGTTTATTTGTATAATAGATTTTTTTGTGAATATTTTTATACCTATATAAATTACTTTTTGTATTATAATAATGTCCCTGAATAGACAAACTAAGGGTTTTTATATAGCTGAAATTATTTCTTTTTATAGAAAAAAATATAAATTGTCTCAGTTAAAAACAGAAATCCAATTCGTTTTATCGCCGAAGAGTTAGGACAATAAATGAATTGGATTTCAGCAATAACTTTATTCATCTCTGTAGTATTTCAAGATAGTTAGGTATTTCTGTAATCAAATATTTACTCGAATTCAATTTCAAGAAGTTCTCTTTAGCTCACAAGGCTATTTATTCCTTTGCAGCGAAGCTACCTGGGGGCGAATTTAAATTGAAATTTTAATTTTCTTTTTAAAAAAACACACCCGCTTTACGCCCCTCTCACCGTCAAAACAGATTTCCATTCGAAATTCCCATTTTTCTATGGCCTGAAACGCTATTTAAAGATAAACGTTTTCCGCTTGAAAGACATGAAATGTAGCATGCATTTAATCAGCTTATGTGGTAGGTAGTTCGCCTTTTAGAGGATATCATACGATATTTCTTTAGAAAATTCAGCAAAAAATAAAAACACAAAACAGCTATAGCAAAAAATAAAAAATTTAAAATTTTAGAGTTAAATTGCCTTGATTTCAATTTTTATCAATCAAATTTATAAACGGCTTTCGTGTTTTATGATTTAAAAGCTTGTATTAACCAGGCAGCTCTAAGAATCGATGTGAGTTGAGTCACTAGTATTTACTAACGTAGGATTTATAACGTTTGTATTCAAATTTTGATAAAAAAAAACACATTAAATCCTGTTGGAAACGGATAGAAAAAAATACTTAACTAGACTCATATACCATTTGTAAAGTTAAAAAAATAGTTTACCTCGATTGTCGTTTTCCCGGAGTCTTGCCATTTCATAAGATGCTCACCCTTGAGGGACCAGCCGGGGGCATAGCTTATCAGTCCCCCCGGCGTGCCGGCCTTGTTACCCGTAGTTACGTCGCTCTCGCTTTTCTTCTTTGGGCTCGTCTGAAGCCGGAAAAAGCTGCGCCCATGAATCTTACAACTTTTCGAGGGGGAAAAGAAAAATGAGCTCTTTTTAGGCGATTTTTCTTGCTCGTCGCTTGACTTAGACGCGCTCGGTTCTTCCGGAATGTCTTGAGTAACAGTTGCGATTTCACTTGGTGTGCTACAACTTGGTTTAGGTGCGGTGCTCTCGTCAGCGACAAATAGTAGAGTCCTTTGCACAAATGGTGTTGCTTTGTTGTAGAATTCGTACGGTTCGGGTATTTTGAAACTCGATGGTATTGTTGTGCGTTGCGATTTTGAAAATCTTCGCTCCATGTATTTTCTTGCCATACCATGCACTTATCTTAAGAGATTTTCACTGTGTTTAATTTTCTACAAACAACATTTTTTACTTGAATTATAGTGAGGGTAGTTTATCTGGTGGTTATTCATATATATAAAAATTGCTTGCCGTTTTTTTATTACTCCTGTTGTTACTAAGACTACTAACGAAATAATGATAGGAAAATAAATAGTAGGTATGTGAATGTAAATAAACGTTGCATTTCAATTTTTACTTAAATATTTTAATACATATAATATAGGCAAATAATAAATAATAATATAAACAAAACTATGCAATTTTTTGCAATGTTTTATAGACAATACTTGGTAAAATGATTTGATTTGATATAATTACAAAAGGAAAAGAAAGTACAAATACCTACATAACTTCAGTTAATCAAGCCAGAGATTCAAGAAGATGGTAATAAATGCACATAATATTATCAGCTATATTTCGGTTGTTATAAAGCATTCTGTAGTTCTTAAATAAGAACACATCCAGTTAATTTATTTCAGCTGAAAATCCTTACGGTTTGCAATTTTCACACTGAGGCTCCGATCGATCGCTGCGTGGGTAAACACTGTACCCTAACCTTGTGCGTGCAAATTATCAAAAACATCCACTAAAGCCTTATCACCGTGACAAAGAGTTGATTTTAATAATTCGTGGTCCCGCTATAAATTTGAGGTACAGTTTCAGTAAGTTGCAGTAGGCGTATCATGTCTTGGATACAAAATAAAACTGTTCAAATAGAATTATTGGAAATGCTGCGACAATTTTTTTTTAGATTTGTTACACATACTGTTTAACACTAGCTTAACGTTACATATAAATAAATTATATATATGTAAATATTTTAACATGTTCGATCATTTAAGGAAAAAAACTAGATAGCTACACAGTATTAGGTACGTAACTGGCACACAAACACTTCTTAGGGTATGCAGCAGATATGTCCTGCAAAGAAAGCTTCATGTACTTGTAATTACACCAGCCGCCACGCCATCACACTGTATCACAACAATACTGCTTGGCGACAGCAATGCTGCTTTAAGGCAGAAATAAGCATGGCGGTACTACTTCCCTAAAGCCTGTTATAAAGTCATAATAAAGTGGATATAAACAGTCGACTTACAAGAAATGTTCATAAATTGTGACATCTGCATATCGTCTGCGAAAGGTGCAGAAGTCATTTGTGCCATTGAGTATACGCTTTTATAATGTGATTCCTAAGGTAATTTTGGACCTACCAATGCGTAAGTTTAAAGAATGTGTTAAAATACATTTATTACAGCGAGGTTATTATACTATTGATGAATTTCTTAATGACAAGGTTGATTGGAAGCATCCGGCTCCGCCTTCATCTCTCACAGGATAGAAAAATGAATTTTAAAATGTAATATGTAAATTGTTGATATTGGAAAAGTTAACTGCTGAGTTTCTTGCCGGCTTCTTCTCGGTAGAATCTGCCTTCCAAACCGGTGGTGGATTCATTACACAAAGACAGACTTTACGTATCAAAAGTGCTTAAATTAACATTATTAGACTTTAAATAAATGAATTTTGATTTTTTTTTTTAATAACTCTTCTTTTGTAATTTCGCTACGAAAAGGTAAACTTAGCCAACTTTGGTGATAAATGTACCAAATAATTTGGTGAACTATTTCAAATAAAACTCGTAACTAAGAAATCACTACGTTTTACAAGAATCTGAAATGTATTATTAAGGAGTAGGCATGCTTTGGAAGTCAAGTCTCCCCCTCGTAGTTATTAACACGCACCGAAGTTCACAGCAATTAAGCTGTCATCTTACAGGGTGATAGCTACGAAAATTTTCTTTGAACTAAATTTCATTCAATTCATTTTAAAAGTTACAAACGGGAAAAATCGTCTTTAAAAAAAAAAAGAAATTGGAATAATAACTAACCTTAATTACTTAAATTACCAATAAACAATCTTAAAATATTAAAAGATTCATAAGAACCTTTCGGTACGGAGGCAAATAAAACTACTACTTTAAAAAAACTACTTCGCTCAACTCAATAGGTACTGACAGAATACCAGCGTTGTGGGTACATAAGTATCAGGAACATAGCTGAGTCAGAACCTTTTTATTCGCACGACACATCATAGACTTAAGCTCTTAATAATTTTTTATGTACTAAATTTTAAGTTACTTCGTATGTAAGTCTGTTTGTGTTCTTCTGGTAAATAAACAAATTCTATTCTATTCTATTCTGTTCTTAAAGCTATGAGCTTTACTTTTAGCATAAAAAAGAAAAAATTGCTCGTGGCACAACCCTCTTTTAATGAAGAAAGGGATTAAGAGCGTAGACCTTCCATGCTACTTCAATCTATAGAGGAGCACGTACAACGGACGGTTCTGGCCAATCAAGTACGGAGACAGGCCCAGAAGACAGAAGAGCCATAGGGTCACCGACCTGGAAATCGAATCCCTACCCCAATGCATCAATCCCGTAGTATTTATTACTTGTGGTATTTACACGTAAGTTTTTTATTGCAATTAATTCACGATTTAAAATATGTATCTCAATTCCGAATTTCTGTCAAATCCGTAAAGTACTTTTTGAACATCCATTCATCCAAATATTCATTATATCCATTACATACTTACAAACTTAATAATTTTATATACCAGGCAGTAGAACTAGAACAAATTAAACCCCTTTTAACTCATTTGGAACCCTATTTAGTTCTTAAATATCAACACGAAATTCATTTCAATCGTTTGATTTCTAAATCGGACAGCCGATTATCTGCAAGGGTGCAGGCGGTCAATTCACACTGACCCCAGTGTGATTGTAGCAATAACAAAGCGGATAGGCCATTTCAAACTTTTGGGACTGCTTTATGTTGGGTACAATTTTGGTGTTCTTATTACATGCTGTAAACTATAAAGACTATCGTGCTGAAACTATGACATTTTACTTATTAAGAGCGGGAGATTTAATTCTTTACTTATAGTTACATAATAGAATAAAATATATTCCTTACAGAAAAAAACTTGTTTTTGTTGTTTCATGTTTTATTATATATTAAAAGCGGGCATGCAAGCAATCAGTGGCGTGGTATGCAGATGAGAAAATCTGTGGCAAAGATTTATTAAAAACTTAATAGTTGGTATTGTACGAGATAGAAATACCCTTAAGGTTTTATATGTCGTACATACCCTGTGCATACCCTAAGCATACCCTGTATGCAGGCCACTGCGAGCAAGTGATGTTAAGTGATCTGTGACGCCCATGAATCTGCAGCACCAGAGGACCAATATAGTGTCGGGTTTTTGGTAAATATAAGCAAGCAATCTCTGTCTGACAGAAAAAAATATAAATTTACTTTTAAACTAAAACCTAAAATAATTCCATTTTCATTTTAAACATATCTAGCAGTTTTCTTTACCATATTTTTGTAGAACTACTTCTTTCGAGTTTTAAACAAAATAAATGAAGTTAAAAGCATACAAAATAAAAATATAAAACTCATCAGAAGCGTTAGTCGCGGCGTGGATTTATCTCCGTAGCCAAAATAGAAACAACTTCAGGTAGGTAATATCCACGAAGTCATTTGATCCGTTATTCCCAGTCGACTTCCCCCGCCTTTGTAAATAGCTTTCCGATCCGAAGGGGGACTTATTACATTTCGATGACATGACGAATTGGAGATGACATATAGGGATCCTGTACAATTGACCACGGAGCAACGGGAAAAGAAAAATGTACTTACTTAACACAGTAGCCTGCCTTGATTCATTACAATGGCAGCGACAATTCCGCGTGCATTTTAAATTTTTTGTTGGTTGTTATTATTTCTAAGCCAAGTATCTAAGCAATATTTGGGTTTGACCCGGGAATCCAGTAACGACCTCGTGAACTATAGGCAGTGAAAATGCAACCTCCATAACTTGACCAATAATTTCCACTCGGTGTATTTTTCAGGGCGCTTGTTTGTTTGTTTGAAAACTTTATTGCACACACACATTTAATACAAAGTTAACACATATAATACAGAAGAAACAGAATAGGAAATGGGGACTCTTTTTATATTATTGCATCATAGCGCCAATTAGGAAAAACGTTGCTCAAATTTCAATTCCTTCGGGCTACCATTTGGCTGTGCATTGCCTGTTAGTCCGTGAACTGTTTTTAAATTGATACGTTTTTTTTTATATATTTATCTAATATTTTCTAATATTAAAGATAGTCTAACGAGATATGGTTCGCATATATGATTCAGTGAATAGAAATTCAAAGGGGTTCGAAGTTACTACTATTTTCGTACTAAGCTTCGCACTACTTACTACTGATAACAATAACTTATTTTTATATTCGACCAGTTATTTAATTTTTCTATCATTTATTCTTTTTTTTTTTCAACAATGCTAAAATAAAATAAAAAACACTATTAAAAATTCACTCACAATACGCGCCGTTTCAAGGACTACTGCCTTCTGTATCCGACCCTTAGTCCAACAACCAAGCGAAAGCTTCTTAAGATGTTGGTCGAAGCTTTTCGCGAGAAGACCATTGACTGAAACGACGATCGGAACAATAACGGTCGACTCAACATTCCACATGGCGGTCATCTCGTGAGCAAGGTCCAAGTATTTAGATACTTTTTCCTTTTCAGCTTTCACCAGATTATCGTCATGTGGAATAGTAATGTCAACAATTATTGCACGGCGCACTGATCGATCGACTAGCACTATATCAGGTCTATTAGCTGTAATATACCTGTCAGTGATAATCGTTCGATCCCAGTAGATAGAATAGAGAGCAATGCACTTAGACCAGTTATTATTATTACTTAAAATGGCTCATCTATTATAAAGAAACATACAAAAGGGGTATTCAACATTACACGATGCGATGTTTAATCGTAGTAGCTCAATTACGTAATTAACTTTAAGGGGGTCCAAATTCAGAAAATATAGAAAACAAGAACCTAGCTAACTGTTCACCGCTGATTGAGCTTCTAAGAATATTCGTTGGGTATCCAGTTTTCCAACTTTATCTTCAAACCGGAAATATTTCATAATATAAAGTTAAAATGGTTATAGAATTAAATGCGTAATGCGCTTTTTACCATTACTATTTGACAGGTTTACCTTTTAAAGTATTTCCATTCGTATTTCACAATCAATCGAGCATTCACAGTTCAGGAACTAGTAATATTTCTCTGTCAATGCGGTTCAACGAACCCGTTTGTAAGGTTGGTACGAGAAGATATAAAAAAACATAGTCGTAATGGCGCTATAACTATGCTTTAGAAATAGACTGACACCCCATTCGGGTGCGAACTTGACAATCTACCCACGTGGTATTTTTGGGTTTTACCACTATCTCATTGTATACGGAAATAAACAGGAAATACTCGCTGCTTGATTCCCTTTGATGGCTTCGTAGATTTAAACGGTATTCTAAATATTTGAAATAATAACGAGACTAAAACTAGTCGCCTTGAACCGGGTAGGGAGGCAAAACAGGAAGAATTATGGGTTAGCTGTGTTAGATACATGTAGGTATATTTTTTATTTCTGTTTACTGGTTTGACTTTTCTATTATTTTTCTGTTATTGGTAATGCAGACTACAATAAAGCACTTCGTTCGTTCTAATACCACTTCGTTAACTTTATTTGTTTTCGTTAACTAGGTCATAATAATATGTTAACGATGAAATACCTCTCTTGACCTATGTAAATTTTTATACTATCAATATTTGGCATATTCATGTATAAATGTGTTAAAAAATATTGTGTAAAGGTGACAAAAATAACAATGTATACAGTTTTTTTTTATGCGAAAATTGACAGTCCCTTTAGTCTCCGAAGTACAGTAAGTAGCTCTAATCTAATCTATCTAATCTATTCAATTGAAGTGATGACAAATTAAAACATTAATTACTGCATTCAGTAATTTGGCAGCGAATTATGATTGAATTGATACCGCCGCCGCACCGCGCCGCTTACTGTTGATATAAATTAATTCTTACACACCAAACTAAGAATTACATTTGCTTAATAATTCTTTTAACATTGGACAGATTAAGCCACTCACTGTCATTGAGTTAGGACGGAAAAAACTCATGTACTCATCGTGCATATACTTGGTACATAAAAATAAAAAACATATCGGAATTACGTACGTTTACACGGGTAAACAAAATATATTAATAACCAAATATAATGAACTTTAGATATGATCACCATTTTCATCCAATTAATGTCTCAAAGCAGGGTACAACGAAATCTTTGTTAAAAAAATTACTAGATTTAAAAAAATATGTCGACGATGAATGGTTGTGTTAATTTCTTTATTAAGTAAGTATCATAAGTTTCAACAAACATGTAAAAGGATAAAACGTGCAAAACGGCAACTTATCTCTAAAGAAACTACTTCACGGTGCCCGAACGTGTGAAAAGTTGAACGTGTTAGTGTACACTTAAAGAAATAACTGATTGATAGCATTAGTAGCAAAAATACAAACGTCATAAGTAAACCTATACCAAGTTTGTATACAAGACTAGTGAATCATATGAAATAACGATAGCCCGCGTGGTGACAAGGCAACTTTAATTAAGATGTCGCGTCAAGAACCGAATTATGCTCCATGGTACCCAGGGGAACCCCTTCTGGTATGGAATAACTCATTCAGTCGACAATAAACCAGCATATTCTGCTCTCTAATACCACTGCATAAGAGCCATAATTTATAATGCTGTGCATTTATTTGTAGCTCGAAGCTATGCGGTAGGTTTGGTACAGTGTGAGTTATTGTCGTAGCTCACTGGGTGAGTAGGATCAACATAACTTAAGTTGGATTTATTAATATAATTCATCCGTAAATAAACTGATAGGTAACTTATATTAAAAAAAAAAAACAGAAATAGTCTTATTGCCTTTTTTTGATTTTTTTATCCTTATTACCTCTTGCGTCTATACCTACACGACAACGTTTTTATAGTTATCAATCAGAAATCAGAAGTTACTTCAAGAAGAACCTTTGTTTTAAATAAATTTATATTTATGATATATAAGTAAATTAATATTTGTAAGTGCTAAATATTTCAATATTCATTTAGAAGCATGCATAATTTTACCCCGTTGAATTAAAAAAATACGGGAATGTTGAATCTAAAAGTGGTGCAACTGCAATTATGTTCCTTAAGAACTCATAACAGAGGCCGACAGGGAAACAGAGATAGGAATACAATTATTAAGTGTATTATAGGATCCCACTTTCTTATATAAGTCCATCGGGTTCACAATCACTTCTGAAGTAAAAATTGTTATTATATAATAAAGTAATTATTTTAAATTAAAAAACCGCGGACGATATTTAAAAACGTGTAAATTTTTCTCCTAGTCAAGTCCTTTCATTTTATACCCATATTGTAGATGTTGGGAAAAATACGTAATCCGCCATTTTGTGTGTGATTTTCGTCTAACATAGCTAAGAGCACTACTAATTCATCTTTCAAACAAAAAAACTAAATCAAAATCGGTTCCTCCGTTCGGCAAATACGATGTCAACAATATAAAAATAATATTGCATTAATTAGTGATTGTAATAGTGAGCATCGATCTCGTGATTCTCTATCTACATATACTGTGTGTTAGGAGAGTGTAAATGCCTACTTCGTGCTAAATAATTACAAAATTGCCCTGCGTCCATCAGGGGCACCTATTTGCATTTTAACGACGTGCTGATTTGAAGTAATGCTCAACGCGAGTGCATGAATTACGATATCTATGAAACCATCAACCATGTTTTCTCTGGTAAGCACATGTTTAGCAACATAATGTATTTTTATTTGACTCTTATAGTTTTTTTTTTTTTTACACAAGATCGTTAAGTGTTTTACCGTCAGTGCGCCGTTAGTTTTTGTGTATTTTTTGTGAATTATATTACTATTGCCATTTGCCATATATATCATTATATTTCCTTATTTATGTCCAATATAGGTTTACAAGTAGAAATAATTTTAATTACCGTTAGTTAGTTTGCTCGACAGCCGATTTGCGCCGTGGGCAACGAAAATGTTTGTGTGATGAACATGAATATTTTTCAGTGTCCGGGTGTTTATCTGAATTTAATAAGTATTTTTGTAAATTATTCATAAACATATTCATCAGTCATCTTAGCACCCATAACACAAGCTACGCTTACTTTGGGGCTAGAAGGCGATGTGTGTATTGTCATAGTGTATTTACTTATTTATTATAAGTTTAGCCGTAATGTATGTTTTTTTTTTTTTTGTGTTAATAAATCCCGGTGATCTTTTTATATTGGACATAGCTCTGATGCTCAGTACCTATTTAGCTTAGCATTAGTTACTGAACCGGATCAAATTTATTTGGCGTAACGCTCATGATGCCCAAGACGTAAAATATAATTATATGCAAATTACGAACTAAGGGTTTTTAATTTACATCGCATGTAGTTAAATATCATTTGATATTAGTACTAAATATAGTTCTTAACTGCATTAAAATCCCAGGGTATAAAAAAGTTTTTTTTATGTTTCTTTACATTGATCTGTTTTTCGAATGAAAAAGTTAATAGAGTTCGAATTCGAATACATAAAAACGTGTTTAAATGTATAAGGGCTCAAAATCTTAAAAAAAAAAAAAAATTCTATCAGCCCAATTGTTACAATTTATGGGCTTAATGATTTGAAGGGCCTTTTTCGTTGAAACGACCCATCTCCTGTCCGGCTTCCGGGCTTAGTTTATAATTACTTTTACTGTTACTGCAATACGTTTACTTCTTCTTAAAAACATATTTATATTAATACTATGACTGCGTGAGCTTCGCTTGAAGTAGTGATAGTTTCCGGCAAACGAGACTGACTCAAGTACACAAGGATTCTTAATTTGCAAAGAAACTTGTACTTATTTAATAGGAAAAGTACCTAGTCAAAAAATAACCACTTGTTGATTTTAGACAGAGCTTACAAACTACACAATTGAATATTTCTTTCTTTCTTGAAATAAAGAACAATACAAGTAGTTAAAGTTTTTTTTACTATACTCAATAAGTAGACATCAGTGGTAAACTTCTTCATTTATGGAAAAAAACTAAACCAAAACCAATAATTCTAGCTATTTATTTATATATAATCAAAAGCTAGGAATCTGTGACCAGTGGACAGAACGAACTCTTAAAACTACCAAACTATGTTTTGTTAAATAAAATAAGACTTTCTCTGCCAAAGTTAAACAGTTGTCTGATAAACGTAATAACAATGACAAGACTGTAATTCTATTAAACTAAATTAATAAATAAATTATTGTATCGTAATTTGGTGCGGGCTTGCGTGTTCTGGGGATTAGAGCAGCCGGGAGGGGATTAATCGCACTGACGTGTTCCTGATGGAGAAATGCCTTTTCTGATACGTACGCATTTGCCTAAAGACGTCACATTATGTTGAGTAATTGTTTTATGTATAATGAAACGTAGATTAAGTAACTATTTGGAATCTCAAATAGAGACTCTATTCAAAGCATTTTGATGCAGCAGTGCAAATTAATTTATCATTTATATGACTTAACATGCATTTATCATGGCAACAAACTCTACCCTAGAACTATTTACTGTATTGCGCCTTTGGTAAATGTCAAAATATACTACGCAGTTCAATAGCATGATGTCATATTTAATATAATATATAATGGTCGCCTAATACTGGTCGATATGCAACCACAATCAATTTTTAAATTTTAAGTTTCAACATTATTAAGATTCTACTGTCAAAGACTATACTTTTTTAATCACAGATTTCGCCAGGGCGATACTGTCAATTTACCAGTTATTTTTTTTAAACAAATTATAATCCAAAAATAATATAAAGAGCTTATATATATGTCAAATACGTGTAGTATGAAATTATTAAAAAAGAATATATGTATATGCATGTATGTTTTAAATACTATAAGTAGTGTGTGTTTTTTACTGATTTAAAGAATGTTTCTTGCACACAGAGATCATCCTTTAATAAAAATGAATACCTAAACTTTACTTTTCAGGGGTTGTATTGCTAGTCTCACTTGATATAACCATAAATACGTTGGTTTTGCAATTGAAACAATCGCAGAAACGAAACAAATACAATAAAGTAAAACAAGAAGCCTCAGGGTGAAAACTTCAGCCGTATAAACCATTTCCTCCCTTCAGGGAAAGAACGAAATTTACCCGCAAAATTAGTCATTTTCCAACGAACTTCATAACAAACGAGACCTGTAAATTTAAGGGGAGAGATTTCCAACTTCGTTTCGTTTATGGAAATCATAATACACCTTTAGATTCAATAAGTTGCTTCGAATAATTTGTTTTTCACCAATAGTAGACAATAACAGAAACCAAAGAAGATACAATTATGCCAATTTTGTTGAATCCTAAACTAAATCCTATCACTAAACTAAGTGCCTATTCCAAGACAAACATTGTCAATAGGACACTACTGGTATTTGATCCGTCAATCTATTTAAGTTAAGAGATATGTGTACAAGAAAATCAGCACCCACTTTATAAAATACGTATATGAATATAACATTAATTTAAAATAAAAGTTTATTATCAAAAAAATATCATTTATTGTATGTAACATATAAAATACACAATTACGGAAAACTACATATACTATAAACCTTTATTTAGCTTGATAAATACATAAATAAAATATTGATAATAAATAGCATCATACTTATTTAATACACAATAATTTTTAACAAAATACATAAAAGTAAAAATCGCCATATAAATTACCCTCCAAAAACACAAAATTCACACACAAATTTCTCGAAAAGACACAATCACATTGGTTTTTTTATATATCAATCTTATGTTATGTTAATAGTATATTTTTTAGAAGAACAAACGTTGTAACAGTAAGTTTAGCTTTTATACTAACTCAATATTGAAGAATATTGTTTTAAGTCATGTTTGAAAACGTGAATGTGCACGCTCAAGTACGCGGTTTTACGAGTATAAACGTCGACGTAAACAAAACGTAGCTTTGGCGCGTAAACGCGGAGGCTTCGCGGGCGGGCGGCGCGGAGAACGTACAAACGGTAACTGCACGGGGCGGATCGATTCCGCCCTGCTCGCTCCCGCGGGGATGCAGATGCATGGGGCAGAACTGGATGTGACTACCAAATTGGGATATTATTGGTCTGTGTGATAAGTCACTTTTGAGAATATCGTTACGTTTGATGTTTTTTTTTATTAGATAAGCCCTACTGTGTCCTGATTCCCTATTACGTTATCATCGCAGCTCCTAACTATTGCATCTGAGCAGGCCTTAATTTATACAAAAATTGGTAAATAATGAACATTTAAATTATCTCTTAATCACAATTTTTTTAACTTAAAATTTCCTTGTCTTTTTAAAGAGGTGTCACAGTAATTGTCGTTAAGATTTCAAAGTCACATAAAATCAGTCATGAAGTAAATCACTGTTGTTCTTAAATTTAGAAATTAGGATAAATTTGTAGTCCAAACCGAATTTTCTTCACCTACTCGTTTGCGATTGTTCTTATAAATCGTTTGTTTTTCCGGGGTACAAAAGAAGATGTATCCTATAGAATGTACAATTCCAGGATACAAAATATATTCAAGCAAAATTTGGTCCAATTTGGTTTAGGTATTAGCAAAGGCGTGCACTAGGTTTCTTACCAGGGTATGCATACAGCAAAAAAATTGTATAAAACTGCAAAATCCTCCTCTTATACGAGTAATATATAAATTTTGGGGTAGACAGTGCTTTTGTATGAAGTGCACGCCACTCGCGTGCCCATCAACAGTGGTGCAAAAATTATGGGCGATACCAAAGTTCAGAATGCCAGTTATCTTTATGCCAAATTAAGTCAAGATCGCTGAATGGCTGAACCGAATATAAGTAACAAATAAACAGACACAGTTTTGTATAGAATGTTTAAGAATATTTCTTGGAGCCTAATATTCAATTTAATAAAATCCTTGTTCATCATACATAGACCCAAGCAATAATGTACGTTACATTTAGCGTAAAAATTCCAACAAAATTATCTGTGGATATCAAAACGGCGAATATCACAATAAAGTAAAGTTCGGAACATATTTTTTATTGTGTATAGCAATTTATTGTTGCTAGATAACATCTTAATGGAATAAATCGGTACTATAAAGCTATTCGCCATTCGTAGAAAACATTAGTTGGTACCCCCTATCTCAAGTTTGGGTAACTCAATATACTTTTCAAAGGGACAGTCACCGCGGAGAGATGGGCTGTCGTTCCTAGAATTCGAATACGTGAATCTTCCGTGAGTTATTCAATTTGTTTTCCCGACGTGGAAACGGTGAATAGGGTGATAGATGGATGCGCAGTTTATCCAAGACTGTTTCAAACACAGCGTTTAAGAAAACCTAAATGTCGATAGGGCCCGTATGATTACTACATGTATACATGTATGTACCTATATTTATTTATGCACCTCATGAAATTCCGACATTAAAATAAATATATCTTTTTTTGGATAAGGTCTTTGATATAAAATGATTATTTTTTACGCGTTAGACTTGGTTGACTGTAAACTAGAATATTATATTTAGTAATAACATTCCGAAAACTCCGTCAAAATCTTTATTTTAATCATCAGAAAGAGAGAGTCATCTGTAACTATTATAAAAAAATTTTCACTATAAAAATATTATTATATTTTTGACTATTTTATTGCGATGAAAATGTTCTTAAAGAAGATTAAGTTATTGAGTAATTATTTAATTAAAACTCGCCTGAAATATGCATTTCTATTCCAAGGTTCCAAATATAATACTGGAATTAAAGACTTATAGGCAGTTTTGCATATTTAAATACATGTATTTGAATCTATGTGTAATAAAGCAATTAAATAGAAAAAACAACCAAAGAAACTTCGTGCAGGAGATTTCAAATTTATTATGAACTAATCTTACTCAACCTTTTGTTTATTTACTTTACCAAAAACCCAATAAGCTTTATGTACAACGTAAACTCGCACAACTGACGCTCATAACGTAAACTTAATATTTAGGCTGCCTTTCCAACAATTTTGTGCAAGGATGCATAGATTATATATAGATATTTTGTTCAGCTTACCCTTTTAAACACTAATAAGCTAAGCTATGTGAAGCTTTGAAAATGAAACGATAATACTCCCACGCAAATCATTAGTGGAAAGCCAGCCTAAACATTTTAGATAATCAAACGCCAATAACACAAAGCAAACAGAATATTAATCAAAGCGTACAATACACTAACATACCTATCTACTAATTAATTCCACGGACACGGTTAACCGCAAACTCAATTTAAAATTCAATCCCTTTGTGCTTGAACAATTTCATTCAAACTCTCTACACGCGTCTCATATTTGTTCGGGTGACCCTTGACGTGTCAAAGGCTTTTGACCGGGTCTGGCATGAAGGCCTTTTAAAAAGGTTACCTAGCTACGGGATACCCACTAGTCTCATCAACTGGATATCTGATTTCCTGAGTGGACGATCTTTTCGAGTTGTCTTAGATGGCTCCTCGTCAGATCAAATGGCAATCAATGCCGGTGTCCCTCAGGGGTCTGTTCTCTCCGCTACACTTTTTCTGCTTCACATTAATGATCTGTTGAAACCCGGTATCTTTGGGTACGCAGATGATAGCACTGTAACGGAGAGATATATTCCCGGTCCCCGTGCTAGTGGTGCTGAAATTTTAGGACACAGAGAGGCTTTGGTGGAACGCATTAATCTGACCTTAAATGAGGTGTCTGATTGGGGAGACGCCAATTTGGCCAAATTTAATGCTACCAAAACGCAAGCGTGTTTATTTACTACCAAACGGAGTCCATTTCCCCTGACTCCGACTTTCCGAGGTATATCTTTGCCTATTACCGACAGTTTAGAGCTTCTAGGTGTCAATATTTCATCCAACCTCAACTTTGGACAATACATCGAATCCAGGGCAAAAACAGCTGGCAAGAAACTTGGCATCCTCAATAAGGTCAAGCGGTACTTCACGCCTGAACAGCTTCTTACCTTGTACCAAGCTCAAGTTCGATCGTGCATGGAGTACTGTTCCCATTTATGGGACGGCTCTGCCAAGTATCAGCTTGATGCCCTGGATTCGGTTGATCGCCGTGCTAGAAGGCTCATCGGTGACCTAGCCAATAAAAAACTTAAGAGTTTGGAACATCGTCGCAAGGTTGCCTGCCTTTCGGTATTCTATAGGATATATTTCGGAGAGTGTGCTCAAGAACTATTTGATCTAGTTCCCCCCTCGCCTTTTTACCATCGAACCGCGAGGCACCGGAAGGATCTGCATCCCTACGTGGTCGATATACCGCGGACGCGTACGAAGCGCTTCGCATCTTCGTTTCTAATTCGCACCGCTAGGATCTGGAATGCTCTTCCAGCTTCCATTTTCCCCAGTTCTTACAACATTAGTACCTTCAAATCAAGAGTGAATAGGCATCTTCTAGGCAAGCGCGCTCCACCTTAGGCTGCATCATCGCTTACCATCAGGTGTGATTGCAGTCAAGCGCTCGTCTATAAATATAAAAAAAAAAAAAAAAAAAAAAAAAAAGGGTAACAAGTGTAGCGTATTTCTTAAGAGCCCCCATCGTACCTGAATAAAGCCTCAAAGGATTGTTCACTTTAGTGTTACGTGAGATTTTAGTCTGATATTCGTGCTTTCAATGTGTTATAACAGGTGTTCTGACTCTTTTGTATGTTTTAGCAGATGCCTATTTTGGTTATTTATGGGTAGCATTAAATCTGAGAATTGTCATTATCATCAAAGCACTGGACCGTGGTTATTAGAGCTCCCTATAAAAATCCTATTTTTTATATTCCACATCAAGTTAGCCCTTGACTGCAATCTCGCCTGGTGATGATGCAGTCTAAGATGGTAGCAGGCTAACCTGTTAGGGATTATGGTAGTCATACCGCTAATCGGTTTCTACGCGACATCGCACCGGAATATTAAATCTCTTAGCGGCACGTCTTTGTCGGTAGAGTGGTAGCCTCGGCCGAAGCCTTACCACAAGGCACAAGATCAGACTAGAGAAAATTAAGAAATGATAAATTTCCAGATTGCTTCTGCCGGGAATCGAACCTACTTGATGACGACGACCTCCCTGGCGTAACGACGACAGTTGACGTCCTGATAATGTACAACTGTTTTGTAGGGAGTTCCAAATACCACGATTTCGTGCGACGCCAGAGATTCTTAGCACCGCTAGATATTTATAAAAGGAAAAAAACGCGGGCACAGTTGCGCTCAACAATATATAAAAATGTATAACATCAAATGTTATACGCATTACACTAACAATGCCATTAAAAACTTGAATGCAATAATAAGAGACACTCGAGTAAAGCACTTTCCTTCAAATTGAAGCGGACGCATCATTTGAGTGATTGAGCCATTTTTAGCTCGGAAGGGAAGCTCAGAATAGCACGATGATACTAATTATCGCCCCCGTCATCCGCCGGTGAAGGGATCTAGATAAATTCCTTAGTGATTTATTTGAAAAATTTACACCATTAACGCCTATATTGCTAGGTATATTTTATAATCTAACTCACTGATTTCCAAAAAAGGCGCAGATTCTCATCTAACAGTTATTTATTTCAATTCACTCCACACAATTTTTCCTATTACTTGTCACAGACTTCTCTATCATAGGAGAGGAGTTTGCCGAATATTGGATTATAATACAACATACGGTAAATGAAATTTTACGTGAAAATGTTTAAATGCTCGTCAATATTTGAAGTTCAATAGACTGGGATTCGTCCAATTAGCGATTGAAACGATGGGATATGAGAGGGCTTTAAAATACGAGTGGAATTAAATGATTTGTTTCTCTAGCGCGATCTTTAAAATTAATCGATCTTACAAGAGAAAATCAACTTCAATAACTTTGCCATATTAATAAAAGGACTAGCGGTTCCCCGCGACTTCACACATGATAAATATTTTCCATACAAACTTTCATCCACTGTTGTACACAATATACCCTGACCGAGCGCGTCGCATCGCCCGCCTGTCCTCTTACTTCTTTTCTTCGGCTCCTAAGGACTGCAGCTTTATGTTAATAGTCAGTAAGCTTCCTCAGGAAAGGCTCTCAAAAGAAAAAGAGATTTTTCAAATCTACTGGTTAAAAAAACAAACAAAAAACAAACTCTTCATCCTTATTTTTAGTCTACAAATGGATAATTAGATAATACTGAACACGGTAGCAACAATATTGACAAAATGTATCATGTCTTAAAGGCGCGGCAGACATTCGCAATTTTACGTCATACATTGGTGCTAACTTAAGACTAGTCTCTGAATAAACAAATTTGCCGCCCTAAAAGTAGTGCCCAATGAAACGCCCTTAGTTAAGGATAAAAATGTTTTGTGACCTGTATATTTTGTTTAGTTTAAAATTTTCTTGTCTTAAAAATTATATTTACCTTTTGTTTTATTCTGTCTTATAATAATAGGATGAGGTCTTAGAAAGCAAGTCATACTTGATAGCCTTTTCTTCAATGTACATTGAAGATATTTAAGCTACCGAACTCAATAACAATAAGGAAATATTGGTATTAACGTATGTCTGCACTATCCCAACTGTCGCTACAGACAACTCTAACGCAAGGATGAAAATATTTTATAGCTACTCGTATAAACAACTAAAATTAACCTAACCGGAAATGGACATTTTACAGTCGCTATGAGTTAAGTTGTAAAGTTAAAAGTGAACTAGAATAAAATTATACAAATATTATTGCTACCACGTTTTATATAAGGATGACAAACCGCTTGGACAGTTTAAAAACGCTTTAGGTCTCAGCTGAAAATAATCGTTTCGAGTAATGAATATGACAGGAATGAAATGGCGGCCATCTTGATACAGATACTCATCAGAAGCCTATATATAACAGTCCATAGAGCATAATAACCACGCTGGGTAGACAAGTTGGCGATCGCAGCAGCACAGAGAACGCTGCAACCCGTTTTATATTATATTTCCTTAGTATTCTAAACTGCCATCATCTCACGGCACGCAACACGCATATCGATATAGCACCTGTATCGACATGTGTAACTTCATAAACTGAGGCAAATTAAGGAAAGGCAAATATCAATGCCAATGAAGGCATCTATAACGCCGTAACAATCAGGACGTAACTAGTCATTTTAACTCTCGTGCTGTCCTATTTTGATCCTTAAGACTTTCAGGGAGACTGAGTTCGATCGCTGGCTACGTCAAAGTTTTAGAAATTAAGAGCGTTTTAAGCACTTAAATATCACATGTTTTGAATGTGAAGGAAGTAAAGTGAATGAAAACTTCTTGATGAAACCTGCATACCTAGGAACTCTCCATTACGTTCTCAATAACATTTGAAGTTATTGGCCAGCGCGGTGGATTACAGCCTAAGCCCTTCTTATTCTGGGAGGAGACTCGTGGACATGTAGTGGGATAATATAATACTATGGATTGTTTATCACAGTAAACATGGTTAAACTGTTTACTTTGATTCTTTCTTTAATCACTCTCCTCAGCATCCTGATCATATTATACCATAGGTAAACCAATGCCTACTCCCTCATAGACAGGGAATCAAAGCTTTGACCCACCACTCCTGCCCAGTACGGATTGACGCCCTTTACCGATGTTATCTTCTATTTCTCTAAGGCGCTTTTGGAACCCTCTTAGCTATAGTTATAAGTTAACACATTTAGTTATTGTCATCATCTTACTGCAATGTACACATATTTTATGTAACATTCGCATTAACATCTATGGGCCAATTTGAATGAATAAATATTTGACTTTAACTTTAGACCGGCTGTCAAGAGGATCCACTACACCGATTTCCTAACTCCGGAATGGTACCTTGAATTTCTAGACAGAAATCCTTAATGTCTGTGGCCGTAGTATGTATGCTTGGATCTTTTATATATCTTTTCCCTATATATCTTCCACTTTTCCCTCTCAGTGTCTTTAAAAGGCACTGCTCTATTTACAACTGTACAAAACGTAATGTATTAAATATACATTAACTTAAAAACATAGGTAGCTAAGAGATGTAATTGACGCTTTTGAGATGTGGTGCTGGAGGAGAATGTTGCGAATCCCGTGGACGGCACGCAGGACCAACGCATCGATTTTGAGACAGCTTAAAATTACAAGAAGGCTATCAACCACCTGTCTTAAGAGGATTCTCGAGTACTTCGGTCACATTGCCAGAAGAGATGGAGACAATCTTGAAAAGATAGTGGTCACTGGCAAAGTGGAAGGAAAGAGACCTCGAGGACGTAGCCCGATTCGTTGGTCGGATCAAATCCGCACTGTTCTCGACACCAAAGTGCATACGGCTTTAAACGTTGCTCAAAGCCGAGTCAAATGGCACAAAATCGTCCAAAAAGTTGTTAGTTGTAGGGGTCACGACCCTCAGCAATGAGGAACACGACGTAGAGAGAGAGAGAGAGAGAGAGAGAGAGAAGAGATGTAATGGATTGAACTGAACACATTTTTTCCTAAGTTTAATAAAGTATGAGGTGTCTCTGCTCTCTCCCTTTACAAATACGTAAAGTAACCCCAATACATTATTAACTACCACCCCAAAGATCTTCTGTATTCACCACAAGCTTAGATTTATTTTGGTTCCGCGTCACAAATCCGTGTTGACTGTTTACTTCGCACATTTTTTTTTATTATTTCTCCCTAGTTAATCATCTTTATTAGTCATTGTCAGTTGTTATTAAGAAAGAATGTCTACTCGGATATCTACTGGAATAAAACCTCTTCATTTAAGTCACAAAATATTAAAAAATTAACATTTTTGTGATTTATTCTAGAGATGGCAGCACTGGTGTAATAATGAAAATATCATAACAGTCTGTAATGAAACTTTTCAATTTTTCAGTTCTGCTATGGAAATGGAGTTCTAGGACGTGTGATCATCTATAACTGAATCAAAAGTTTCTTAAATATCTTTGGAAAGTTAGACGAAAAGTGACATTGTGTTTATATACTGATATATCTATTCTTTACAATTCCGCCATCGCCATTTCTTATCAGTTAGTCAGATCTTACGACTTAAGGCTGCAAGTCCACCGGTGTAATCCTTAGGTAATTCTCAAATATTCTTGTCTTTACGTCAGTATAACGTTAGTATAGTTTTTAATAGAGGAAATATTAAATTTAAGAATTACGTTAGTGATATTCTAACAGGCCTCTCACGAGTACACATTGGCAAAGTATCAGGCTAATCTTTCTATTTTTTGAAAATTTGTGAATAAAATGGATTGACTGTCACAATTTCTTTTTAGGTTAAATACACATTGGAAGTAAAATAATTGAGGTAACTCGGTGGGGGTCTACAAAGCGGATGCACCCTTGCTTCATTGAGAAATAAGCTCTTAGGGTCCAAGATTTGGCCGGAAGCGCCTTGATGATACCATAGAACGAAGAAGAAATTGTACTGGCATCAATTCAATGAAACATTGTTTTGTCAATAATTAATATATAATAGTTAGGAGTCAGATACTCACCTACACCATGGCCAAATTAGGATTTTTCACCTGAATCTATTTAAATATTTGTGGGTCATAGTAAACCTTGTTTTTGTATATATATGCATACATATATAAAAAATAAAAAAATAAAATTAGGCATATTAGTAGGAATGTGCTTGTTTGTTTGGCCTTACTTTACGCCCTAACTAATCCAAACATAGATTTTGTTTTTGACATAAAGTTAGTTTAAAGGACGGTCAGTAACATAGGCAGTAATATGTTACTGCCTATGTTACTGACCGTCTTTTCAAGGCTATCCCAGGGAAACAAACAGTTCCCAAGGGATTTGTAAAAAACCGTAATTAACGCTTAAGTATTTAACCGTAAAAAACGTGGGCAACAGATAGAAATAATACAGATCTCGGGTTATGTTTAAAAAATATATCAGTGCTAGGGTTAAAAATCTGGCGTTGTTACTTGTTTTCCGAACGTGACTAAGAGAGCACGTTAATCCATCTATGCCGGTCGGTTACTACAAACATATGCAACCTAATAATCTTGAAAGCTCACCGAATTTAAAGAGCAAAGATGTTTATATGCATCATCAGCTCGGCTAGCATGGACATTTTTCCACGGGGAATGCACAAAATGTTTATCTTCTCTTACAGTTTTATCCACTGTCCGAGCATGTGGTGGAAATAATAGCCATATAATATACGGGTAATATTAAACGCCTACACCCTCCTCCTTTACCCTGTTGCCACACTTCGGCAGGTGGACAAGTAAATTTTATCACTTGTTTCTCCCGACTATGCTAACCACGCAGAGTAACCATTGAGTTGGTTACAATTAAATCGAGAAATCTTTTTCTTTCTTGCCTCTGTTTATGCTAATGTGATTGTGAATGATGACAGAAAGAATAATTTCGGGAAAAACGTAACGTTTTGGTTGAGTGCATTATCATTCATTAAATATCACTAAATGTAATATCTTTATTAGGTACCCGAGGCATTCAAATTGATGGTACGTACCTACTTATCACTTAGTTTTGTTGCCAAACTATTATGGGAACCACAAATTATATCATAAAATTTGGCAAAAGGCCCATTGATATAGACTGCAATATGAAAGCGTAGTTTGACTAGGTATTTTACATCAAAATTCCTGTGACTTTTGTTTTTTTTACCACTACAAGTTAGTCCTCAGCTGCAATACCACCTGGTGGTAAGTGATGATCCAGTCTAAGATGGAAGCGGCTAACCTCTTAGGGAGTATGGTAGCCATACCGATAATCAGTTTCAAATCGCTAAGCCGTACGTCCTTGTCAAATAAATGGCCGCCCTTTTCACTGAGACATAGGGGTTAAGGCTCATGTGCCTGTAATTACACAGACAACCACGCCATTCCCACCGGCAAGGTGATCTCGCAATCATTTCTGTCTGACGTCACTGTTGCGTACAAAAAAAATTCAAAAGTGACGTTTGACAGCAAAGATTTCAAGAAGTTCCACTCTGTCACAAAGAAAGTGTGTGCTCCGACGCACGACTGACTTTTACTCCTTAAGTACGATTGTCGAAACATACACAAAAAGAGTTGAGTTGAGTATTTAACTGAATAAAGATTAATACCATATGAAATTAAAAATCCTGTGCAATTTATTCACACACGGCGGAAGTATAATAACTTAAAAGTAGCGTACGAGAGATTGAGGTGGATGTAGAGTATCTGAACTATGAGGATAAATGTAATGTTTATTATTTAGTTTCCATGGTAACTAGAATAGTTACAAGAGTAGTAATTTTCTATCTCACTCTGTCCTATACATTTATGTGTTTGTTTCTTTATCAAGATATTATTCGGTTTCCTTAGTAACTTAAATAAGAAAAATAAGTTAATTAAAACAAATCGACGTTGCATGTTTGCGCATCAAGGTTGCCGGGCATGCAACGTCGCAAAGCGAAAACGTAACGAGGTCATTCATTAGTAGATTTTACTCCTCACATTTTTCTCATACCGGGCGTCTTATATATGAAAATCGATTCTTAAGGAGTAAACTCCAAAAGCTCCACTACTTCTAAACGAAGTTGCAACGTGCAGTTGAGAAAGAACGCGTGTTGCTAAAACACGTAGCCCAAGTTCTACGATTTGTTACGACGCGACGTGGATCTAATACAGCAACGCAACCTATACAGACTGTTAGTTTTATTACATAACTAAATCCAAATAAAGCAAAGCACTAATTAGATTTTTTCAGTCTCGTCCAACACACGACAGTAGTGACTAGCGAGTGAGTTTATACCCACGACACGTAATCAGTTCAGCAACGCCAAATCCGCAGGCAGCCGCCGATCCGATAGGGTTTTATATTTTGTTGGCGACTATTTTCGTTTTTAAAGATGTATGAACTTGTACTACTTGTTATCCCCGTGTTGTGTAAAGATATGAATCACGTGAAGCACGCGAACAAGCTGAAAACTACCTAAGTGATTATAAAACGAAGTAGCCATCTGAGTCCCTTTTTATTCAAAACGAGACCTGCATTTTAAAGTTTTTTCAAACCTGGTGTAGTTACACTAATTTGAGAGGAAATGATAAATAATAGTCAATTCATGAAACAAAGGTTTGATTCAAATTATAATAATAATTACGAAAAAGTCCACACTTCCATTAACGATTTTCTTCATTTAAAATTTTGAAAAAATGATCAAACAATCGTACAACCTTTACATATTTTCGTTAGCCTAAATATACCTGCTCGATGTCAGGAAGTAATCAAAATTAACTAGCATATAAAACGGCCCACCAATGCATATTACTGGAGATTGGAGTCATATTATTAAATGGTTTTTTATGTTTTATTAATTAATTATTTTTCGGAGGTTGTGGAAGAAAATTATATAAAATATTAATACCGATGGTAAAAATAATCTAAATTTCCAGTTATACTTTCCTTGTACGTGTACGGAGTAGAAAACACTAACGCTGCGCTTTATAAAAAGCTTCCGTTTCGAACACCGTCCAGCGACAGTCTGCATGAGATTCGCTCGTAGCAAGTATTAACATAATCATTCCCAAGCTATTACGATTATAGTTTTCTCGCCAGTAAAGATAAATTAATTTCTCCCTACTATCATAATCTGTATTTTAAAAAGATTTGCTCACTAATAATTTGTTCTTGACACTTTAAAAAAAATCTTTCCTTCTAGCGATTACTGTATTCACATTGGTTCTGTCGGAACATAACCCCCATTATTATAGCCTTATAAAAAAAAACCAGCGTCGGTATGTTTGATGTGTCATGCTTCTTTCAACCAGAAACGTAGCATTGGATCAACTGAATTTATAAGCAAGGAGACAATGAGATAGAAAACCGGATAAAGGCATACGACTACATTGTTGAGTGAAAATAAATAGATGAAGTTTCGGGTCAAATTTGATGTCGAAATTGACAAATCAGTCTGTCTGTTACTTGACTGGATATAACCAACACGCTTATCATTTGCCTGGTCTCATTTGGTAGGAACTCTACATCGCCGTAATTTGATTACAGACCCTGTGCGTGAGTGATGGAGGACGAACCCCGCGGTGTCTTTTGGTATCACTTCGTTTCATGTAGCCCTAGTCATTGATGGTAGACGTAACGAATGTTACATTGCAACCATTTTCTCTAATATAAAGACTCATTTACTAATCTGAATTAGTAACTAGTCTACAAACCGCATACTATGATATTAATTATTTCAATGAAAACTAGGCGCTTCAGTGAACGCGGCGAGGGCAATTTGAGAAATTATTAATTAATATTTCTGAATTTTCTCTGGTCTGGTCTGGTTGTGGCTAGCTACCACCGACCCTGCCGACAAAGACGTGCCGCTAAGCGATTTAGCGTGCAGCTACGATGTCGCGTAGAACACGATTAATTGTTTGGGTTTAATATACCATACCCCAACCAACTCGTTGGCCCGTTACCATCTTTAATTCTTAGTTTTTATAACAACATAATATTATCTCTTAATAAACCCTTAAAAGTAATTGAATAAATATGTACATCGGTAACAAAAAATATATAGCACGTTCTAGGAGCTAGTTACCGGTCACGTGATCAGCGTAGCAATTCTTTACCGGTTCTCTTCGGTCCTCTTCGATTTTCAAACTAAGTGTTTTTTAGTAAAAGCTACTTAAATTAAGTTTTTATAAAAAACTGCAATAAACTTACCAAGGCCTTGTGTCTAATAGTTGTAAAAACTACAAGAAATTAATTTGTGTTTCGGGTTTTGTACCAAACACAAACTCGGTGTGACTTTTTCTGTCTGTCATAAATCTTATGTCAAGTTGGATTACACATATAAAAGGGCTTCAAAATTAATGTAATAAAAAGATTCTGAAATAGGTTATTAGGTATTTTGTTACCCTCAAAATATTATTTCGTAAATAAAAGGAGTACCTATTGATATGGTCACATGCATCTCTAACTTTTTTAAGTTATATGCGTTTTATGCAATTAAAATATCACTTCCTTCAACGGTGAAGGAAAACATCGTGAGGAAACCTGAGTGTTCACAATGTTCTCAAAGGGGTTTGGAGTCCACTTGTCCACGGTGTACACATTGGGCCAGCGTGAAGTCTCAAGTGGCGGATTGGTAGCTGCGCTAAAGCCATAAAAGGTGACGCATGCGTTAAAAAAACGCAAATTGAAGATGGAAACGCACGGAAGTAGACATAGCTAATCAGCGCTCACTAACAAGCCTGCAACGGTGTAATTCAGTTACGGATGCCACGCGTGAGCAGCGTACGAACAGGCCTCAGGCCCTCCGGTTTAACTTCAAACGCATTTGAGTGGAATATGTTAAAATATATTTTCTCATTCCTAAAATCCTTTTTTATAAAATGCATATTTTATAGTAACGTGGTTGAGAGATGTATGTAAACAAAGAATCATGTCGTTATTAAATCAGAATTATGTAACAAAAAATGTAAAAGTCAAGCTTAAGACTTAGTGTTTATGTATGCTCTTTGATTTAGATCAACATCAATAGCCTATAACAGTCGACTGCTAGACTAGAGGCATCTCCTCTCCAGTAGGGTTTGCCCATACCTAATCACCGCGCTTATATTCCCTCCCTTAGTTTTTTTGCTTTTGTTTTATTTCAAATGAGGACTCTAACACTTTTTCATTGTGTGCGTTATAGATTGTAGAATTTATAAAAAAATATTTTTTTTATCGCTATGTAAGACTTTTCACGACACAATTTTAATTTTTAAATGTTAAATGGTTAACAACATGACATTTTTAAGAATTACATTCTTCTAAAAATGCGCTTCACATTGTGTCTCAACTTCTCCTGACATTATAAATTTAAAAGCGACGAAAAAAAATTATTATTATTCTTATAAGCAAACTATAAAAGCTTACGGTAAATGTACCTAAAGTGTTAAAACTACCGTTTGCTATATGTATTCTGTCGTGGGACGATAAAGGGTTGATATGATGATGATGAAATAAAGGTTGCGCAGTTGCAGGTTAAGAATTTTAATATTGGTTTTGCAAGGAAGTGAATCGAATCCAAAATGTATAATTAAATTTACCAATGATCAACATCTTATTCAAATTTGTGGGGTGCAGTGTAATACAACAAATTCAAATTCGTTTATATTAGCCTACTATAAAGGATACGTCGTCTATCTATTTGAATCAAAGTTGTGCCACCAGTTCTCAAAACAGATTCTACCAAGAAGAAACGCAGCACTTGCTCTTGACTTTCAGAACAAAAGTAGCCTTTAAGAAATCTATGTATCATAAACCACCTGCTTGTGAAAGTATCTTCAAAATAGGTTTAGGGATTTCAGAATTAGCGGAACAATCAAACAGGTACGACCCATAGACAAAATTGTTTTTTTACTAGGCTTTCGCCATTAAATCATTTTTAACCGACTTCGATATTTTTATAATCCTAGGGCAACAACACGAGGGCTATACCACTTATACCACTAGCGAATTATTTTTTCACAGTCTTTGCAACAGCTTATGGTATCTTTTCTTAGCAAGATCGCTAACTAGTGACACTGCTGTAGTAGTTTTGCAATGTTGCAAACCAACAAAATATTATAACGTATCGTAATAAATCACCTGACAGGACTTAAACCTAGAAAAATCAGACAGACAGATATGTGAATGTTTGCCTAAAAAAATCTTTTTGTTCTTTTGAATAAGTGGTGTTTCAGTGACGGGTACAAACAGTAGAGAAGAACATCACTGTACAGTCACATTTATGTAAACGTTTCACACTTTAACCCCTTGAAATTGTAGAAATACGTATTCCGTTCTTGAGAATCCCTAAGCGGTGCTTCAGAATCTGAAGATGAAGGGGTTCTACCCCATCGGATAGTACGAACATTTCTATCTAAGTTTACGATATTTATAGCAAACACCTATGTACTTTCATCGAAATTACAAATATCTGTTTCTTTTTTATTGGATCGTGTATTATTTTTCTTCTGTTTATTTATGCTTTCTTTATCAAAATATTACATAAGTCTTGCGCCGATTCGCTAAAGATCTTCGTATAGTTCTCTCTATATCCTCGATAAAAAACAGTGAATATTGGTACACAGAGCGTATTACTAGCTATTCGTTCTTACAAAGCGTCCACTTGCATTTATTTCGGTTTTAAATATTTTGCGGGAACTATTAATTTTCTCAGGCATATTTTAAAAAAAGCTATAACGGGTGAAATTCTGAATATTTAACATATTTTATATATATTTTTTTGATGTAAAATCGATATGGAACCCAAAACTGTAATTTTTTTCACTCGTGTCTGTATGTCTGTGTGTCTGGGCCGCGCATCACGGTGAAACTACTGAATTCATTCAAGAAAAACTTTGCAAGATTTGTCCCGAAATTCAGCTCAGCTCCTTTGGGAGAGGGGATGAAGTTGTTTGACACTTTTACACCGTAACTCCGTCAAATATTAATCGATTTAAATAATTACGTTTTACGGTATAGGTTATACTGTCAGTTTAGTTTTTTACAAATTTTATGTATATCTGATGAATATGATAGAAGATGCAGGGCAGGAATCCTCGGCGGACAGCAGCAAACCTCACTTAAGGCTTTAAGAGGACTTCAGTGCTAGGACTAAATGTTAATGTTAGAAATTTTCTTAGTTAACCTTTATCATACGAATCAATAAACAATACGATTACGATTCTTCTTTTAACAATTACTATTCTTCGTTAGTGATAGTAGCTGAGACTTGTTGATACCAAATTATCTTTCAATTTTCCAAAGACGGGCACCCATCCGCTTTCGACTAGTATGTTGTGGTGCTGTTGAGCCACACATTATTAATGCAGTAATTTATTATCGGGAATTCAAAGTATTTTAAATAAGCAAAAACTTGAGTAGGTCCTCGGGACGGTCATTTGCTGTTGGAAATGTTAAGCAATTGAATTAAAGCTCCAAGAGCAAGAACATAACTATATTATGCGCCGACACTCCTCAGTCGTCTGTTTAAATATTTTATAATACTATATGTACTTAATATCATACGTTTTTATATTTGAGTGCGATTGAAAAAACTTAACGTTTGGTATCTAATTTACTTTCCGTAGGTGTAGACTATGTAGCAGTACGCAGGGTCCCGTAATTTATGCAAGCGAAACAGCAGGGCACATCTTGTAGTATCATAAATGTCTGTCTCCAAGATGCGAGCTTTCTGAGAAAATTTTGTCAACATCGCTTTGGATGTAAAGACGTAACTAGGTAACATTTTTTTTTTAATCTCTATGGAATCATATGTATGATTGTAGTGAAGTACCCTAATGCTTTTTGGGAATTAAAAAAAAATCCTAACCTCCTGTACCAAATTTGGTTTCGATTGGTTTAGTAGGTGAGCCGAATATGAGTAACACAGAAGCAAACCGACTCACTTTTTTATCCATAAATTGGAAAACCATCGCTTATAAACATGAGACCATTAACGTAAGGTGTTAAGCCTACACCAGGAACCACGCCCTTCAGAATATAATAAAAATAAAGATGGCAAGTAATTTTCCGGATGAGCTCTGTCACAAAAAAAAGTTTGCTACTAATCTACTTTATTATCCGATACTCCACTTTTGCATTCCAAAGCGTGGAGGTAAGTTCCACACCAAAGAACCTCTTAAGTTGTCTTCTGTTACCAACTCAGGTTAGCGTAGTTTAATTAGCGCAAACGATTGACTAACGCTATCAAAATTCGCCCACAGACATCTGCTGCAATAACTGTAACTGTTATTACGTATTTTTCTAGTAAATCAGTTTTCAATTTGTTGGAAAGTGACTGAAAACGTTTACCCATTTACATGAAGGGTTCTCAGGAGATCCTTCCCGACTCTGCATGTCGAGTGTTTTGCCCCCAAAGCTAACACTTCAACCTTTGAATTGTGATGCGAATCATTTTAGTTCTCTAAATTGGTATCGTAATTTAAATAGAACATTTAATAATGGAAGTGGGAGCCCAATACAAGGATGTCCTCAGAGCGGATGTTACATGACATCTTCCATTCTTCATCATCTTACTTATTTTACCTAATTAAAAAAATAACAGGCGATCTTTCATCTCATAAAAATGAATCCTGGCGTATTAAGGCAGTACGGAAATCTTATTAACATACAATAATAAATAAATAAAAATAAAAAGCCTTTTATTTCTTGCATTCCATAGTACAATTTCATTTACAGTGTGCATATAGAATAGATTAGAAATAAATAAATTAAAATTAATGTGATTATGATTAGCAAATAATTACAATGTAATAATAATATATTCAAATCCATTTTATTTTTGTAGTTTCATTTAAAAATGTATAAGTAAATTCATTAGTTGTCGATTTAAGTTAGTGTTATAATTTGCATAACATCTTCACAGTAATCAATTTAATGTTTTTTTAGCAAGAACCCTCTCCATGAAAGGTAAAGGCCTCCTCCAGAGGCATTGTACAATATTCAATATTAAATATTAACCCACCCTCACACCTTGCACAAAATAAAGAAAATGCAGAGGCAGGGTCGTAGTGGGCAGCGACCCTGCTTTCTCAGTCCAAGGCCTTGGGTGCGATTCCCACAACTGGACAATATTTTTGTAATGATATAATGTTTTTCCTTGATTGGGTATTCATCTGTAAATTGAAATGCTTCTATTTAACTTTTTTGGAAGTCAATGGTATTTTAATGATTATTAGATGATGAAATCAATTCAAGAATATCAGTATTGTATAATATTAATGGTTATACCGTAAATGTTCCACCAACATTATTTTGTACCGATCATGCATACAACGTATTGAATCAGAATACCAATGCATTAGCAGAATACCACGTGAAGGTACATCAAGTATTCCAGACGTGCACCTCCAGTAATCAAGGTGGAAGATTCTCATCGCCTTGCACTGAATTTGATTTGCGTCGTGAACGCCCAGGAATATTCCGCGTGCTGCTGTTTTTAGTCTATAGTTACTACGAAAATATAAATACATGAACAAAGTTCAAAGTGTAAATAAAACGTAAGCTTACAGAAAAATCCTATTATAATATTAAGGATTATTTAAAGGATAAAAAAGCTTGGGTGTGAATTGCTCTAGCTTCATAGCTTAATATAAATTTACTGGAAGATGGTGATAACAAAAAAAATTTACCCGGCTAAGTTTGTTGTGGGTTCTTCTTAGACCAGGGCGCGTTTGGAACCCTCGCTTTAGATTTAAGTTGGCGAACGAAGTTATCACCATCCCCTTACAATTATGTAAATAAATATGTATGAACGCTTCATAAGTGCCTGTGATAGGCCTATATGAATAAAGAAATTTTGAATTTGAATTTGAAATTGAACTAGGATCGATTTAAGCACCCGAAATAACAAACCTTTTCAATTAACACTATTCATTCGATAAACAAATTACACTTAGTTTTATTTATATACACATCAAAGCGGCCAACAATAAATATATATATATATACAACATAATAAGGTTTTTAGCCTTACAATACCTATCATCATCATCATCACATCAACCTATTATCGGCCCCCTAAGGCCTTTGTCCACCACGCTGGTCCAGTGCGGATTGGTGGACTCCACACACCTTTGAGAACATTATGTTGAACTCTGAGCTATGTAGGTATGCTCACGATGTTTTCCTTCACGGTTGAAGAAAGTGATATTTTGATTACTTAAATCGCACATAACAGAAAAGTTAGAGGTGCGTGCTGAGATTTGAACTCGACCCGCAATACCAATAGCAAGAAAAAATTAACACTACATACTTTTATAATCATCTCACATACAGGCAAAGGTGGATACAGCCATAATGCCTATGTTTTTAATAAATTGCTAACCGTACCTTTACAAAGCTACTTATAATAAAGCAACAATCAAGTAAGGTGCTTGACGTGGTAAGAGTATATCAAAACAACTAACTGCACAAATAATAAGGACGTAAGTGAATGTAAAATAAATTTTATGAGAGCTTCCTAAAGAGAGTTATTAATTTAACGCATATAAACAAATATTTTTTACCCTAAAACAATATTGAAACGACTATATCGCCTAAGAATTACAAATAAAAAAGATTACTGATAGTAGATAACAAAAAAAAGGTTTTTTTAAATTGATAATGCTTGGTGCAGCTGTAATTGCTAGAATAACGTAGGTACGCAACCACGATAATTACAAAAGAGAGTCTACCGCACGCGCCTACCGTTCGTTCGTTATTTGCGTTAAATGGGCCCATTTGGAAATTAACTGCACGATTGCTCCCGAATAATGTGCTAGTGTAGACCATACAGCGATATGTGAAACGGGAAACGTTAAACAAAACGAAAGGGAATTGGTAAAGCACCAGGGTACGACGGTCAAGTCAGAATCTGAAATAATTCACACAAACACGCAAATAACGCCATCTAGTAACGAATAGCTAAACTATGTCGCCTAGCTGACGCGGACGAGCTGACGACTTTGCCGTTCCCAGGTACACTAAGAATATTACTCTACTTACTGATAGATGGCGTTAGTAAACTTGCATATTATGATATAAATAAAAAACAGTTAAAAAAAATTACAAAATACTTAACATGTTATAAAATTGCGCTTTTCAAATTCCTAGATTTTGGATTAAATATTGGATTGAAGCAGGAGTTACTTTTTGGAAATCCATAATATATTATGAAAATTAAGCTTAATTTGCTGTTCGCGGAGTATAGCAAATTAAGCTTAATTTTCAACATATCTTGCTCTAATATATGTTGTGAAGCAAGTTTTTGGGTTTGGTCTAAGATGAATCACTCTTAAATGAGTATGGATACCCAGCGTCATACATTGTAATAGGATAATGAATTATGTGATAGAGTACTGACCTTGATTTGCTCGGTTGCTTTTTTAGCGATGGCTGGGTCGACGATTTTGATGTCCAAATCCGACGCACATTTTTTTGCCGTTTCACTGAACACAGCAGCGTTTACGTAATACGTAGATACTTTGTCACTGGTTTCACCTGGGGAATTAGGGGATAAAATGCCACTATCCGTGTCACTAACACTCGCCGATTTTTTCGGAACTAAACACTTTTCACTGACTGGTGATTTCAGAGGGATTTTTGATTTTTCACCTAATTTCGAAGGAATTCGCGATTGTTTAGATGCTTCGTCGGACTTAAATCCAGTCTTTGGATCAAATATTACGTAGTTATCTTTATCGCATCTTACTCTATTATTTACCGTTACAGTGTACTTTTTGTTTGGGCTAAGATTAAGAAAAGGGTCTTCATTGTCTATTGGACTTTCAGGTATAATGGATTGTATCTTAGGAGTAATCTTTTGTACGGATTTTCCGTCAATGGTTCGCCGTACAACTGTGTCGTTTGTAAACTTTAAACGCACATACTCATTAGAAATTGTTCTTCTTACTGGTGAAGACAACAAAGGCGACGGTTTGATTTCTTGTAAACTATTTTTGCTTTGGAAAAATGTCTTTGGCTTGTCCATGGCCTTTGCAGGCGAAAACGGGGATTTTAATTTAGAGTTCTTTTTCTTTTGACTGTTTCCACTTAAATCTACGGCGCATTCCTGTACAGTGCTTTTGTAAACTGGCAGAACGCTTGATTTATCATTTAATTTATCTACTTTCGCGGGTTTCGTACTTTTTACAAATTCAAAAGGCTTATTGAGCTTTTTAATTGGTACGGGGGTACTTAGCCTTTTTTCTTTCACTTTTTTTATTCCATCGTTAGTATGTAAATTTTTACTATCTAATAAAGTATTAGCTGGCTTTATAAAAGTTTTACTTCGATCACAAACAAAAAAATCATTGTGGACCAACACGTTCTCTGTTATTGGATTTTCCAAAATATTATCAATATTGATGTCCACATCACTTGCCTCAGAATTACTTTGGGATGATCTATTTTCATTTATAATACAAGATATTCTTTCTTCTACTTCTATAAGGGAATCAGACTTATCGTATTCATCAAGACTCCTCGAAGTGCCACAACCAGAGTCCGATGGTGTCTGCACTTCAAATATTCCTTCATTCTTTTTTAGTGATTTCTTCGACGAATTTTCAGGGCAAGAAGATCTTCTCTTAACTGTCCCCGTCGCAGCGGATGGAGAATCCCAGTCTAAGTGCTGCAGAACACACTGGCCACTCTTTTTAGAACGTCTCGGGCTAGTCATCATTGGCCTCTTACATAGTTATATAACTAGTTTTAATAACCTACATGGTGTTGTAACGTAGAAACAGCGTACGGTGCTAGCAATACTAGATGGGTCAGATATAGCGGTTTAGATATACAGTGGTTATTAGTGCAATCGAACACGAACACGTCGACGGACTCGATTGTTATCTAATTACGAACTTGACGTAAATGCAACATGGGGCTTGTGCCTTATATAGGTAAGTATGTATAGTAGAATAGAAGAGAATGAATACGGAGAGAAATAAATGATTTAATATATTATTAGACCTAAATTAAAAATTTAATGATGTAAGTTTATTGTTTAAATAAAATAATGCAAAATCTAGCCCGGCGAAGCGGGCTGGGTACGCTAGTATATCATAAATGAGAAAGTGGGTTTTTTTATAACCTAAGTTCGCTTTACCGCTAGATCTATTATGATGAATTGGGCACACCATCTTTAAGGAAAAGAACATAAATAATTGAAGACCCAGCAGGGCATGCAAGGAGCACGTCCACAACATACCACCCCGGGCGCATCAATTTAAGGCGTAGGTGCTAAGCCTCATGTAATCACACCGGCAACCTCGCCCTTCAGACCAGAACACAGCATCGCAACAATGCTTTTTAGCAGCAGAAATAAGCATGGCGATAGTATTTCCCCCAAACGAGCTCGTTCACAAAAAGCTCTACTACTGCTACTAAATTCTATTAATTAAAAACCGGATCTTAGAAAAAAGTCCTCTGCTCTGTTGCTAAGTGAATAAAGAACAAACCGACGAACTCACTTTAGCATTTATTATATTAACAGCGACGGCGGAAGCTAACTTATGTTTTCGCAGACACAAAAGGGACCTAAACAGGAACAGAAGACAGCGCCGAGACCGGAAGGCAGTTTTACATTGCAGACACACGTACCGTACGTCGCAATCAGCAGACTTCCCGGCTAAACGATGCCGTTTACATATTTACTTCTGTACAAATGTGTTACGTTAGAATATTTGTTACACAAATTTAAACGACTTGTACCTTTGTTCTTTTTTATTTATTTCTGTTTTGTTCTTGTGTGCAATAAAGTATTTTTGATAGATTGATTGATGGAATATTTTGTTGATAATATATTTATTTATTTATTCGTAATCAACAGCGTTACAATAAAAACATATTTATAAATAGTTTCATTTAAATCTAAGGCCACAAAGATTACATAAACGTAACACTTTGAAATAGTACGGTCTCGGATTTAACATAAAATGCCTTAAACTATGGTACCAATAATACAACTTTATTGTGTAAAAATATATAAAGGAGGTTAAGTTTTCTTTCACGGTTATTATCCCAAACGTGATAAAAATCCTTACAGCCCACCAACCCGTATTGGATCAGCGTAATGGGTCTTTGTGGAGACAAGGCATGTGTCCAACAGTGCAGTGTAGTTCTACGCAGTTACACATACGTTCTACTTATATATTATTAGTAAAAATATATATTTTTTTCAATTTCAAGTATTCAAATTATAGTTTTGCATTGGGTTAAATTCTACCAATGAATATAATATTGCTATGTGTCGACGGCAGATCAGAATACAGTTGTAACCACCCCACATCTTCCCGCGGGTTTTCCGCGGCGACCAAGGGAATATAAAAAGAAATAATTTTTCGCTACTAAGCGATAAGGCCTTTTGTATTTTACTTCCGTCTTTGTATTTCTATAGTTATTTTATTTTCCTAACTTCATAGTGATGTACAAATAAAGAGTGAAATATATTAATTGACAATATACAACATCGAATACAAATAATAAAAAAACAATATAAATTTATTAAAATGACATGTCATAAATATAAACAACTAGCTGTTACCCGCGACTTAGTCTGCGTTTGATTTTGTTTTTTGATGTAGCATTCAATTTTGTTGTAGTTCTAAAAAAAAAATATACTAATTACAAAAATAATTATTCAAATCGGCTATAATATGTCGGAGCTATGGTATTAAATCTAACCTCTCCCAAAGGAACCGAGCTTAATGTCGGGATAAAAAGTATCCTATAATACTTCTAACATTTTCAAGAATATGTGTACAAAGTTACATGTGGATCCGTTAAGTAGTTTTTGCGTTTAAACGTAACAAACAAACTTACATTGACATTTAAAATATTAGTAGGATAGGATAGGATAGGATAGGATAAAAATTAAATAAATGAATTAAAAAGACTATAAAGACTTTTAAGAAAGATTGATTTTTTTTGAAGTGCGTATATATATAACTTACTTCCACAGGTACAAAATAAAACATAATGTATGTAATTAAATTTAATAACTCGCTAACAAACCACTTCTTAAACTAACTAGCAAAACTAATAAGCAACTAAGTGGCCTTCAGACGAAGTTGGTAAGAGATTTTGACAAATTAGTCCCGGGTGTCCTCGCAGTGGGTAACCTAATTACCCGAAAAGTAGGGACAATAAATAACTTCAGCGATGGAGGGCCTTAGCTTTACTTGCAATTTTGTACAAAGGGTTGCGTTATATTATATCGAAGTAAGTAACCAATACCATGAATTACTTCTTTTTATATACATTTGCAAAATGAACTTTAATTTAATATCTTATCGCTTCTAAATAACGTTGAAGGAACTTATATATCTGTATATTTATTTCTCTCAATAAAAATCACAACGTTGTATATAAAAATCGAATCCAGTCGCGACGCGTCCCTAAGTTTATATGATTATTTAATCAATTGCTTACTTAAGACCCAGTTGGGTTTACGGTTAGTTACTTAGCTTGGTCTACACTCCCGTGCTTCGGGGAGCACATTTTAAACCTGGAAGATTATTATAGGTACCTCCGTCATAATCATGATCATCCCTACAGGGCACGGTCCATTACCGGCCCACAACACGGCACGGGTCTCCTTCCACAATGAGGAGGGGTAAGGCTGTAGTCCACCACGCAGGCAAAATGGGGATTGGCGTCCTAGCTTAGCACCTTATTATTATAGGATAGTTATTTCGGAATCACAGGCAGACAATTAAATTGTATTTATTTGTACACAGTAAACTTAGATAAAATAAAAGAATTTATAAATAAAATAAACGTATTTCTAATCAACTGTACGTGTTCGATCTCACAACGTTCAACTTTTCGATTAAAGTTTATATTGTAGTTAGCTCTTTGACTGTTGAACCAGGGGATTTGTAGTTCGCTGCATATAGCTCTTCGTAGAGTTAAGAAGTTTGCACGACGAACAAAAATAACGTGTGATTTATTCTGAGCTCTATGTTTGTTCAAACACTTGAACTCCTATATTTATAGCTGTAGTTTGACAAAATATATGCATTCTTATAATATAAACCACCAGGGCGCAGTGGTGATCTTTTATATACGAGCTCCTGGTTTCGATCAACTACAGAGGCAAAATGGTTATAATAAAAAAATCAGATTTTTCTATGGTTATGGGTTAGGTGGGAGGCTACGGCTGTGGCTAGTTACCACCTTACCGCCAAACCATTATGCGTTACGTAACAGTGCCGCATAGGAATTACCCTACTAACATCTTAGACTGCATCATGACTTACAGAATACAAATGGCAGGTGGAGTGTTGTGGACAAATTGTTTGTATACGGACAGTAGAGTAACGAAGGTTACTTTTTATCCTGGAAACATGGCTATGATAGATCTAAAGTTCTTGTTCCGTTATTGACTTAAAGTATTTTGATCGTATGCATAATAAGTTTGATAAAAAGGAAAAGACTTCAAAAATATACACCATCCAAATGGTCACTTAGCGGCAAGGTGCCCAGGACACTGGCACTGTTTCACCTCTAGGATGCTAGGCTCATCCATTGGGCTAAACAAGCGCCAGTTCTTGGGTCACTAAATGCATGGATAAACGTTTATAATGCAATATAAAGAAAATATTTTAATTTGTGTAACATAATAGTTAACTAAATTATGGAAATTAAGCTTAATTTGCTATACTCCGCGAAAATGACTTATAAGTCATTGTAAAGTCAACATCTCCTGAGGATGCTCCGGTTTCGCGCGCGTAGAGGGTACATTGCCGAAGATCTGTTTGGTGTGGAGTATAGGAATTGAAGAAATTATAAATTACACCATGCAGATTCTCCTGCTTTTCGCGGAGAACAGCTTAATTTTCATAATATATCATGGATTTTTGCAAACTTTTCTTATAACTTTCCACAAGAATTTTTATTGTTAGTTATAGTATAGTTTGTTTTTTATATCGAAAAATAAATAAAAAACAAACTCCAGTTTTATTACATTAACTTTGTTTAGTTAATATAGAGTTAGCTACTCTTGAAATAATTATTTGTAAAATAGCAGAATATACCTTATCGTCACGCCCCAGTGCCCCGGTGAGCAAAAACAGAAACTGTAACTGCGTCTCCCGCGTTCTTAAGTGATTTACTGGCGCCCTGCGACCCATTGCGAATACGCCCTTAAAGGAACCAGAGTAGGGGACGTTTCATATAAACTTTACCTTGCCCAAAAGTACAAGTAGATTCGAAGTTTCGATCGCAGGCACGCATCTCTTACTTTTCAGAGTTACTCGTATGTGCATTACTAACAATTAACACTTTATCGGTGAATTAAATGTTCTGGAGACAATCTGGATACATTAGAGATCTCCATACCTAGTGTTTGTAGAGGCGAAGACGTGTGAAGTCTACCATTCCGCATCAGTTAAACCCAATTCTGAGAAAAGCCCCCTGCAACTCGCCGCCAAGTTTATAATTATGTTTTTGAAATTTCTCAAGTTCTGCTAAATCAATAGCATAAATAATGTTTTATTGAACTTTCTGATGATTTGTAAAAAAAAAATATTTTGATTTAATCCAGTCAATGTGGATAAACCCTTTACTAGCTTACAGTGTTTCTTGCAAAATACCTTTTGTCTCTCTCCCAAATTCAGAGTTAGAAAGGGACAATATTTTAAGAAAACCGAGTTTAAAACGGCTATATCCACCTAAATAGGTCAGGAAGGCGAAGTTTACGCAGTTTGGCATTAGGGAAACCGAAAGGCAATAAAATCCACGGTTTAGAGGCTGAATTAGAAAATTATTCAGGACCAAAGTTACTTCGGAGTGGAGAAATTGCATAATAAATTGGAGTTAGTGTGAAATAAAATGACCCCTTTGCGCTACAGTTTTAGACAAGGTATTTATGTTTTAACGTTTTTATAAAAAAGAGCATATTTGTAAATTTTTTTTTTACAATGCGCCTATTTACTCGTTTTGCTACAGCAAATGGAAATCGCATATGTGGTCTAAGATAATATGCATATTTAGAAAGAATCTGGTAAAAACACAGATCGCAAAAGCCTTCTTATGAGTTGATGGGATACAGCGGTATACAGCGGCATAGCACGTTCGGTTGCTGTGCGAAAGTAAAATGGTTAAAGGGGAAAAATTCTAATAGGTCCTGGAAAGGACACTCCGAAATATCTCCGATAAAATGCCAACTGGTGACCTTACGACAATGTTCGAGACTTTGGAATTTCGCCAGAAGTGGCAAATATTCGCCAATGTGTCTCCAGGCTTAGCGATACACTTGAATATAATAAATATACTATATATAAAATAGCCTCTACTCGTTAAAAAGTCGTTATATAATGGACGATCATTTTCAGATATATATCTAAAGAGGGAAATCAACATTGTTTAGCATTGGTTCGGGATTTCCACCATACCGAGATTTTTTCGTTAAATTGGAAAGAGTTGACGGGAAATACATTAATCTATTCCTAAGGGTCACTTCTAATGTAAGGTCACTTCTAATATCTACCAATGTTTTGACACGACCATTTTTAATTAATTTGTAACACAACCTAATCAAGTACTTTATTAAAACTTCACCACACTATCGGGCGATCTTTGTCAACTTCAATCATCATCACTTAACTCGCATAATGCGTTGTTTTTCGCCATTGCACTATCCCCCCTGCATCTGCCCTATGCAAGTGGGTGCCCGGTGCATGTAGGGGAATTTTCGATTAAATATTTAGATGAGATTTTTCCTGATCCATTTATCATGTCTAATTGTGGAGGGGTTCACGCTTTCACTGTGATGAAAGTGAAGACCTCGAAGATTTGATAATCCTTTGATATGATAATGTAATAAGAAAACGGTGTAACTCTACGCCCAGGATTTGAATAGAGATGGATGGTGTATTTTTTTAGTAACATAAGATTAGGAAGTGCCCTTTTAAGTTCAAACTTTATATTAAACGTAAACTTATAGAAATATCCTATTATAGTATAAAGGACTACGTAATCGATGTAAAAGCTTGGATGTGAATTATTGCTGTAACCAGGTTGCTTTTCTAATAATTTGTAATGACAATGTGAGATAGTGATCAGAAAAAAAAACACCCGGCTAAGTTACGACCAGGACACTTTGGAACCCTCGTAGCTTTCGTTTTAAGTTTACGAATATGGTTATCGCCATCATCTGTAATGTACCGCCGTTTATTACGAGATATTATTTGAATCAGGAGGCCTGTACCCTTAAGGGGTTCTCATCCACACATGACACAATAAATGAAATAAAAAAAATAAAATAATAATATCAATAAATAATAAGTTATAATAATAATAAAATCAAATGACCAAAGTAATAAGAAAATATTACGACCAAAATATATATATATAACTGTGGCTTATCTGTATATTTTGTATAAAATATAATTTAAAATCAGTGTTAATTGAGAAATGAATGGCTTATTTATTTCTTTATTTGAATCATAATAACCCTGCTTTCTGAGTCCAAGGCCGTGGGTTTGATTCCCACAGCTGGAAAATGTTTATGTGATGAACATAAATGTTTTTCAGTGCTGGGTGTTTATCTGTACATTATAAGTATTTATGTATATTATTCAAAAAATATTCATCAGTCATCTTAGTACCCATAACACGTAGTAGATGTGTGTATTGACGTAGTATATTTATTTATAATATGTGCCAATGCTAAGAAAGTTGATAAAGCTGTGAGAGAAGATAAAATTTAGTCCTTTTCCATGAGAGAAAAATGTCTCCCCCCCCCCCCCATACTATCCGTGCTGGTGGTAGCTGAAGATGTTAGCAGGATGTTACTTGTATGCAATATCGCGACATCGTACCTTAACCCTAAATCGCTTGGCTTCGTCTCACGACCAAAACGACAAACCTTGCTTCTCTGCTGAAGCCTCCGACCATACAAAAAACAACCGTTTTTGTGTGGGAAAATCCTGTCTGCCATTTTAGCATATTAGGTTATAAGAAAAATGCGTTTTGGTTTATCCCCGAGGAACCGTCAAATTTTTTGTGTCTTTCGGTAAAATAAAAGTGTCAATCTGTTATTTACTGCACGAAAGTAATACAAACAAACAAACACCCTATCTACTTTATTAATATTAGTAGTGATAATTACTTTCTTAGTTCACCTTAATATCTAATTTGATTCACATTATCTTAAACGAATTTAAAACTCCAGCAACAGCAAAAGGGCAAGGCGTTGGAATCTAATTATTTTTCTCCCCGACCCGTTTGTTTCATTACTCGGGATGGTGCTGTACAACACACGTAGAGACGCCCAAATATATTTTTAATTTTTGAATAATTTCTTAAAATAACTTTATTCAAATTCAAATTCCAAAATATTTTATTCATGTTCATACATTTCATCTTCCAGTTACAGTTTTATTATAAGTATAGATGTTAGTGATGGTGATAACTGCATTCGTTAACTTAAAACTAAAGGTAGGAGGCTTTAATAAATCTTCGGCTTCAAAAAAAGAGGGACAGATTAACCGACATAAAAACAAGGACGATGATATCAATTCTGTTGTATTTTTGTTTAAACTCTAAACTTTGTCATTATAGAACCGAATAAAAAAAAATATTGCGCTCCTAATTACATGTTGTTACATTTTGATCAGGCTAAGATCTATTGAAGATATCCTGAAGATATCGACGGAACTCGCCCAATATTATTGGCACACCATAGCGATTTGATATTTCAGGAAGTAGCTTGTGCATTTTCTTTCGAAACCATTTGGTCAAGTGAAGCTGATGATGACAACGCAAGGCCAACGGAACTACACATTATAAGTATTACAGATGTTGCGATTTAATTATGGATTATCGTGTATGGTAAGCCATTTTTGCTTGTCACAATAAAGGAGCTGATGGTAAAGTGCCGGAAGAACTCCTCAACAACTCACGTCCCGGCTTCGGGAAAAGCAATACTTTGTTAAAGTATTGCTTTTCCCGAAAAACAATTGCAAACCTACAAACAAAAAAGCGTAAAAACAATATTTTTGGACAAAAAATACTGACTTATCTGATACATTAATTCTAATAACGATTTTTTTTATTTAATTTTTTTATCTGATAATAACTAACAGTTAAAGTACTTAATGGACAAAAAGCAACAGCAAAAAGAGCAAGGCAAGTAAAACCGCCCGGTGATAAATTTCTCTCACCAACCCTTTTGTTCCAATAAAAGGGTTAGTACTGCACAACATACGTAGACGCCGAATATATTTTGATTTGTAAAAAAAACTGTGTTAATAATTTAGGAAGATAAAGGCAATTTTTACGAAATTTATTTTAAAGTTTTAAATAATTAATAGTACTTAAACGGTGGCATGCAGAAGGCACTGTAACTGCACTGCACTTACTGTTGCTCTTAGCCTGATCTCTTTCCAGTAGTGTCGTTCGTCCCATCGGACGATGAGAGTTATAGTCATGGAAAGAGAATACAACTTTTTTTTGCACCCACTTGTGAACTATATCTATTGCCTAGTTGGATCTGGAGATTTGACGCTAACGGAAAATGATTAGGCTCTGGAGATCACCGTAACCGAAACCGTCAGGGAAACTGTTATAATACCTGCTGTTGAGAGTCGCTGGAAACAAGGACCGAGGATTTATGAAATATCTAAAAAAGACGTATGTGCAGCAGTGGATGTCAATCGGTTGAAGAGATTGATTAATACATCGTTAAGCATCTCTTCAACCGACCATCTGCCCAAAATTTGTGAAAAAGAAGCAAAGGGGCAATGTGTCAAAATTAAATTTGCACGAAACCGCTTCGTAATTATTTTTTCTCCCCGACCCCAGGCTAGCGCCTTACTGTGTACAACAGGCTAATATTTAGAGGTTAGAAACGCAGAAATATAAATATGTTTTTAAATAACATTCATATTGTGCAGGCAAACCATGCTGTGTACTGATGCGGAAAGAAGATTCTGCCGAAAAGAATTAGGTTAGCCCGCTACCATCATCATCAGTTACCACCATTATGTGATATAGCAAGTAAGGGCTAACATGTAATGGAATAAATAAGAAATATCATTAAAAATAATTTAAGTACGTGATAAAAGAGTGTTTAGTTTTTATAAACCACATATTTCTCCCACAATTTTGATCCCAGGATAAAGTTTAGCAACAAAAGTTTTTCACTACGGTGAATAATTTAATACCCCATCGGCATTTGAGCTCGAACTAGCCCAGTATTTTACTTGAATATACACAGTTTGTTGGTGGTCGTAAAAGCGGGTTCGCCTTGTAAGTTTGCGCCATAATGTGTCGCGTTGTTTTACTGCGCCCCTAACAATATTTCGTACTTAGCTTAAGCCATTTGGCGTGACCTGAACAATAAAATTTGGATTTACTTATACTGTATACTCCTCACTGTCAACATATACAGTAGTGAGTGTTAAAAAATAGTAAAGTTCTTCAGAGCATAGGCAAGATTAATTGACCAAAGTGGCAAAAATAACAACTACATCTTTAAATAAATTATAATACACGAATGCCGCCATATTGTTTTTATTTCAATTATAGTAGTAGTATAATGGATATTTTCACAAACATAATTCTACTAATATTGTAAATGTGAAAGTGTGGATGTTTGTTACTCAATCACACAAAAACGGCTGCACGGGTTAGGATGAAATTCTACACGCATGTAGCATTTGCATTGAAAAGAACATTGGCTACCTTTTATACCGATTCCTTAATTAGTTTCCAAAGGAATGTTGTTTACGAGCTAAGTCGCGGGAGGACAGCTTTTAAAGTGTGTATGTATGTCACCTTTGCTATGGAAAAGGTCCAAAGGACATGTACTTTCTATACCGATCTCTCTCTCTCTCTTGTTAACGAGCGAAGCTTTAGACCCAATTCTGTTGTCTACGCAGACGAAGTCACGGGCAGAAGCTAGTATAAATTGTGAGCTTAGGGTGCCTTTTCACTAGAGCTGTGCGATGTAGCTAAACAATAAGCGAGCTGAAAGCCACGCCATGAAGATATATTACCGTTTCAACTAATTCTTAATTGTGTAGCGTTATCTAACTCATTCCTAGCTCACATATTTAGCTCTCATCCTTAGCACGCAATTCTCTATACAAAAAACATAATTCGTTGAACGCGTCATAGATCCTTAGCTATAAGGTTAACTACATCTCAAGAGGAAAGAATACAACAAAAATATGATGATAGACAGAATATGTTCATCATAGTTTATAGCAAAAGAGGCCGGAGCTGCAAGGATCAGGCGATTGCATCACAGTAGCCGCATCCATTCATCGCTTCCGATGAGGTTGAGACGTGCTAGCATCATTTGTATTTTCAGACTGATAAGTTCTAAAGGTAGTTGAGTGCGGCTAAATGAGGTTGAAATACTTATACTGTTAATTAATTTATTTTTGTGACTCCTTGTTAGTACGGTACCACTTATACTAACTAGATGGAACTACATTATTTATGTATAACTATAAACACAAATGAATGGAAGATGACATTACACATTATACACGACATGATATTAATATAGCGTACTAGATTGGTACCTACTCTGCGAATATTGAAATAAAGGTCATTTAATATTCTCAGAGTAACTCAACAATTCACGGAACAATGCTAATAAAAATATAAAATTTAACTTATGATGCACTCGATTTAAAAGCTTTTACAGTTCACAAATCTTTTGATAAATTTAACCCTAGACAAAGCGATCTTATACAACTTATTAAAATTGTCGTTGAAAAGAAACTTTTTACCCGAGCCCTCCGCGTATCTGGCACAGAGCCACGTTTCCCTCCGGAAAGTACCTACCGTAATCCCTCTGATATGAACCTCATTCCTATTTATATGCAGATTCCACGGCCGACCATAAGTTATCCGTTCAAGCTACCGGATCATTCCCTTAATGACTACGGTATAGCGGAAAAAGTACTACGGAAGGGCGTTTTTGTACTAACATGGGCCCGTGTCGAAGTCAATGTTGTAGAATCAGCAGTGCAGAATTAATTAATAGCGCCTCGTTGTATTATTAAAACGTGGAGGGTTTTGGACGGATTAATAACATTAGTGACATTTGCGCTATGTTTGCTTAGTTGTGATATGGAAATTCTGCCGGAATTTTAATTTAGGAATACAGTTCAATGAAGGGTTACCACAGAACTGTAATAAGTTGATAGGCGTAACTTGTTATTTTACAAATTATATGATGCCTTTTTTAGGGAATGTGACTAAGTAGTTATTTAACTTGCCGACAACCACTGATTTTGATATATATAGATAAACAGACAGAAAACTCTTGGAGATGAAAATAACATAATTTTGTCTCGTTAAAATGCAGAAAAATGTATATCATAACGCTGGGATCCACTAAGAAAGGATTTAAAATAAAATTATACCATAAGGAGGCAGCACACAGTGAGTTAAGACGTGTTCAAATACTAGTTAGAGAATAAGGTTATATCAGGTATATTTGTATAAGTGACTCAACCGGAAATATCATTCTGGACTTCTTCTTTTAGAGGTTTTGTAGTTTACACTTTTAATTGTGATAAATATAATATCGAAATTTAACGAAAATACATAAATCTTAAATTAATTACATATAAAAAAAACCATTACAGTGGATAATTATAACAGATTGTGCATGGAAATTTTCCTGGAAAATTGCCAACCGTAAGCAGATTTTGATTAAATTAAGCGATAATAAACGGGGAGAAAACCTTTCGGGGGAAATAATGAAAATATTGTCTGACGAGATAAGGAAGCTACTGTTGCAAGATTAGTTTAACAATTATTTTAAAGGAGATCTTGGGTTTTAACTTCATGTAAGTTAAAGTTTAACAGCACTGGAAAATTTTAATGAAACATTCGCCTCCAATCTCCGCTCATAATTTGCATGTGTTTACTCACTTTTACTTCATACACCAGACAATTAGAGTACCTACTGGAAGGACAATAACAGTCAATATTGAACTGAATTTCAGCCACCTATTTATTCGTTCATTCAGTCAGAATGCCAAACATGGATTTCGGACTCCTATTTCTTTACTGTATAGGTAGTAAGTACTTACGTGTTTATATTCAGAAACGGTTGAAAAATAAATCTGAACTGTCAGATTTTAATCATCTGTGTTTGCGGAGCAAACAAATTAAAAGCTAATGTAGAGTATGATTCGACATCGCGTGGAATAATCAGAAAATCCAACCATTTATTGTCTTAATATTTGGTTACATTATGTTTTTAATGCAGGCATTAGAGCTATTTTGTTAACATTATTTTTCTTCGTCGGATATAACTAAACCAAGCAATATGCAAATGCATTAGCCACGCCGTCGCGTCGTCCATCTTGCACAAGATAAATAGTCCCAACACGCCAAAGAAGGACCGATAAATGAACATAAGTTCCCCCCTTCCAAGTGAAACCGAAATAGTGGGAAAAAAATATATTTTCGAATAGACGATAACCTTAGAGCTTAAGAGCTACTAGACTGTTTATATTTAAAGCAGATATTCTTATTTTAAATGAAAATTTTTGTGAATTATATAATATGTCAATCAAGAATCAATGAAGTTGCTGAATGATTTTCAACGAAATTTCAAAGTTATAGACGACCACGTACTGGTTTCTTCTTCTTCTTGCGGTGCATCTCCGACTAGCGAAGGTTTGCAGTCAGCTTCGTAAATTCTTGTCTATCTTTCGCGAGGCGAAATAATTCTGCTGCACTGGTTTAATACCCTGTAATATTTTTTGTGCTGGGTAAATATTTTAGTGTCGCGGAAAAACTGAAATTGCACGTCGTTTCACAAAACGTTTACTCGTTGACGTCTGCGTGAAATATTTATGCGTATGGCAAATTTACGCAACCGGGTGTTGCACATTCTGTCATACAAACGCACGCAAAAATTTCACGCACGACCTAACGAGTTAACGTTGCCAAAACCAAGAATATCACACACAGCCAAAGCCTTATTAAGCTTATTGAACTGGCTCTAGCATTCTGGACATCTAGCATTTTTGGACAACTTCCTTTACATATTTTACGACTAAATACCACACGAAAGCATTATAGACGCCTTTTTATTTTCTATATTTTCTTAAAATAACGAAAGGGCTTATTTAATGCATTTTTTTGCATAACATCTGCAAATCGCTGACACATTTACAGTGTAGTGTTAAATACACTACACTGTAAACGTGTCAGCGACTCTGAGAACTTTGAAACGGATCTTTGGAGATGGATGACAGAACTCTTCCACGGACAAAAAACAACCAATCAGTGCAATAGTTAAAAAAAATATTAATATTTCTAGCACAGTAACTTTTGGAGGATTCCAATCTTAGTAATACCAATGAGTATGAGTTATCATACAAAGGTCTGTTGCATCTATCAGAGAAAAAGCAATCGAGAGAACCATACTACTGGCACCAGTATGGGTGCTTCCTCAACCCGGTACAATGTCACAAAGCTGTTTATACGACGTCAGTATTTACCAACTGATCAAAGGCCACACAGATAGTGTAAGAATATCTACTAAATGTGGTACTATTTGTGTATATAACCATAATAACTCATCAGTTAATATCAATAAGGTAAACATGTAGATAAATAACAAGATTTATGAATACTCATTAGATGCTACATTTAGAGGCATCTTATCAGGTTTCTAAAGTCTTATTACTGGATGAGTAATTACGGCAATATAACGATATATTACTAAGATTGGAATCCTCAAAAGATTACTGAACATGACTAACTAGTTAATTACTCAGGCCGGTAGCTATAATCCCGGTTGTAACTCAACAGGTATTAACCCTGATCCGAAGTGACCGGTGTCCGTCAGGTCATAAATTATCGCAGCGCTCGAGCCGGACCGGAACTACGGAAAACTGCTTTTAACCGGCACCGGATAAAACGATTTCCCTAATGGATAGCACAGGTTGAAGTAAAAATACACGAGATGAAACTATTTCGAGTTTTGTTTTGTATACGGAATCCTTAAATTTTCGACCTGCACGTCTGTCCCAGCCATTTTATTCGGACTCGGAGAGCGTTATATTTGGCGCGATTGATGAATGTTAAAATAAAGTTTGCACTATATACCACTTTATAATCTTGTAGTTAAACAATAATTTGTTTTTAAAAATAAAAATGGTAGAACACACACTGTTATTTTTGAGAGTTCGTTATTTTATTTATATTTCGATCAAAAGTACAAATATTACTATTACCTAATGATTTTGCTTTCAGTCACAACAGTTTTATTACTATATTAAATATTAAATAGTTCAAGAAATGGGTTGGTTTGTTGACTCTATTAAAATTAATTTCACTAAAACACAAAAGAAAAACAAAAGGTTTTCAAAAGAAACATTAATACATTATTCAATAACTCCAAAAACACATCGATGACAATATTTATCTTTTTGTGGATAATGTTAATATAATCGCCGGGAATTAGGGAGCTGGGCTGTCGTTAAAAATTAACGGGTCTCTCCTTGATGGTAAATCAATATCACGGTTGGTTCCAGACGTGTTTATTATACCGAAACTGAGTGTACGTCTGAGTACCTTATTTGTACAAGACGTACCAACATATTACCGTAACATCTTATGTACTCGAATCTATTAAGCCTTGTTTATCTTGGTATTTTTCGATGTGTATTGTATTGGGAAAACGAATAAGGAAACAATGCCTATACTTGTGTTTACTTCTGGACTAAGGTAACTTCATAAAAACATCCTTTATCTTCTGCTCGGTCCCGAGAAATACAGACTAATCGAACGTCCGATTTCCCTTCATTCCTGCGTTACCTCAGCCGAAGTGTTTTGTACCACTCGGTAAATAGCCACAGAAGCAGCCACCCAGCAAACCAGACCAGAGAAAATTCAACTTGATCGTTCTGGGGATTTAGTTCGGTACCTCCCACTTATAATACTACTTCAGGTAGGTTGTCACTAATAAGGATCAAACTATACATACAGCCCGAAAATAAAGATTTGTTGCTGGTGCGCTGCATGAAATGTGTCAGTAATAAAACAATAACAATAACAAATAAATATAACCTAAAATATTGGTGTCAATTAACTTTTTCATATCAAGTCTCTAAAACAGACGTAGACCGCCCAGCTCAATTTAAGGACTGCTGCTTGAAACGATTTCCGATCTCAATTACTATCCCAATCTTTAAGTGAACAGCGAATCCAATAGATATATTTTTAACGTCGCTCTTTGCGTCGTAGTTTTGACTAGTTGGTGCTGCTGGTGCACAAACGTTTTTGAAGCTTTCATAGCTACGACATATTTTAAATATTTTCTTTTTTTATCGACTGTTCCTTAAAAATAAACAAAACATAAAAATTGTGCACAAATTCATCCCAATAAACTTTAAAAACACGCTTCGCTCAGTCATTATTTACATTATAAGCCAAAAGCCACCAAAAGTGGCCTATTTCATTAGTTCACGTGAAGCAAAACTGTAGCCAATAAAACTATACTCTCATTAAAATTGTATTACTCCCTAGCTAATTAAAGAGGCTTTAAGAATTCCATCGCTTCCCTTTCCTGAAATCTTTTCTATTCAAATAATCTGATTCTTGAACTTAATTAATCTTTATAACATTAGCTATCTTTAATTTTATTTATACCAGTGGATACTCAAAATTTTATTCGTAAAATTTGATTTCCTGATGATCTCATTCTCATTTCCTGATTGATCATTTCAGTCTTTGCTGTGGTAAACAGGAGCGTAGGTTATTCCTGTCTGTGAAAGTATTGTAAAAATCAGTTGAACCGACGCAAAAACGTTGGGGTGTTATTACTTTGACATATCTGTTTGTGTGTGCGTGTGTGGCATTTTATTTCCCGACCGGATGAACCGATTTTGATTTTGTTTTTTTTTCGTATAAAAGGGGAAAATTAGTCGAGAGTTTTCTTAACTATGTTAGACGAAAATCATTGTAAGATGGTCGCCGCCACAAAATGGCGGATGAGGGACATATTTTTTCCTAACTCCCTCAATATGGATACTAAATGAAAGGGTTTGACAAGTGGAATACACTTTATGATTCATTTCAAATCAACCGCCAACACAAAATGGCGCATTACTTTTTTTTCCAAAACCCCCTTAATATGGAATAATATACATTTATTACTTTACTTCTATATATTTAAACGTATGATTGGGTTATGTAATGCATATTAAAATATTAAGTGCGTATGCTATTTGTTTTTTTTTATTTGTTACCTATTTTCGGCTCAACCCCGGCATTGATCTTGATGCCATTTAGTAGGTACATGTATAGCTTGAAATCAGTAGGCTATGAATAGGATTTTCCATGCCGGAGAAACACCAGGGGGAATTAAAATTTTGCAGTGTCATATATTGTATAAAATATAAATATAGGTATAGAACCAAACAATCAAGTCATAATTAAATTTTGCACACATTTAGTTCCGGTACTAGGAAGAAACTATGCAAGTTTATCAGAACCCAGTATTATCTTAACAATTTGATCTATTTATTACGGTGCTACCTGAAGTTTACCCATTTAGCTTAATTAATAATTTAACCAAAGTTTCATACAGGACCTAAAGGAAATGATATGTCTCCTTAGCAGATATATAATTTTCAGTCATACATAAATAAAGAACGTATTACTTCTCCTGCGAGTCAATTACAAAGGTAAATTGACTCGCAGGAGAAGTAATACCTCAAGCCACCGCGATGCTAAAAGAAAAAAAGTGGTGATTTAACCTGTACCAGTGTTTAAAAAGAAGAAACTGATTGAACACTATTTAGAGCTACTGCCCAATGTGCAGATAAACAAAATTATTGCAGACCTTCCTTAGAAGAGGTACTATAAGACAAAGAAGACCTCGCTCCGAGCTGGTTTTGTTAAATGGATATTTCTGAGATGGTATGGTAAATTTTGTTTTTTGTTTCTAAATATAAGTTACGGGTTTTTGTTAAAACCTGCCAAAATAGACTATAAATGAAATATCGAGCGATTATATAGTTTCAAATTCAGAAATCTTAGTTGAAAATTCATTACAAAAATACCGATCCTAACCAAAACGGGGTTATATCAAGGACGCTCGTAAATCAGAACTCAACAAGTCACCCTTCGTTTTGAGCATCGTAAATATATCGGCTATATAATTACACCACCTTAATTACCATTACGCACGCAGTCTTTACCTTAAGCTATCACCGGTGACAGCTATTAAAGCGATTAATATTAGTATAATGTGTATTAAAACAGTTACGGTATACCTTATACCAAAATTTCAACGCGAGACGAAAGAAGCGAAAGTTCTCAGTAAATACTCACTTCATCAGAGAAATGGATTACAAACTACCATGCCCCAATGGAGTTATTATGACATGTAAGTTGCTCGTGGTGACGGCAGCTTAGAATAAAGTTATCACCACTCCCCTCTGCGGTGATTGTCGTGCGAGGCGACTAAGGCAATATAACGGAGAAGGGCAACAGCGTCTCCTGCACTAATTCTACCATCTACTGCGATTACACGCCGGCTGCCCAGTGTGGCCCGTCTTTAGTTCAGCAGTGGTTGATGGTGTTGATGATACGTTAGTAATATACCCGGGACTGACTGTTAAACTTGCTCTCCGAGGCACGAAAGTGGACAGCGCCATTATCCTATTTAAAGAACACCAAAATGGCTTCTTAGTACCACATCTTTGTCTTGTTACTTTATAATAGTGATGACGTCTATAAGGTTTTTTTACAAAATCTTCCTATTTTACCAAAGTTACGATAGTTGAATGCACATCTATTAAGAGTTAGTTATAGCGAGTTAAATAGACATAAAGTACCGAATAAAAAAAAAACTCACGCAAATAGGAAAATCTGATTTAATAAAAGCGTACCGGAAGAAGAATAAAAATGATTGCCTTACTCAAAATAGCACTGCAAAAAATAACAGCATCTTTCCCTCCGTTATTAATTAAGGCTATAAATTGTAATTACGTTTAAAACGAACATAAGGCAAAAGAGAAGCGACAGAACATGTTGAATGCAAATACTGTTGAACCTTAAAAGTGTTTTTAAAGATTTTTAATATTAGAACCATTACCATCAACATCATTATCACCAGCATTATTCATATCCCAATGAAGAGTAAGTATAGGTATCCCTTTAGACAGAAGAGGATTAAAAAGTTTTTTATTCTAAAGAATTATTAATAAATCAAGATAAGTTTTATCGGATTTGTCGTTTACCATCACTGTCGTAATACCTTTTAAAATTGTAAGGCTATACAAGAAAAGTATAAGCAATATCAATATATCATGCCCCATATGTTCAGAAACAATATTTGTGTCAAACGTCTTGAAGCTAAAAGCTGTACATGTAGCTTTCGTATGTAGCCTAAACGTCGGCCGGGTGCTCTCAATAAATAACACCAAAGGGTTGCCTTGCACGACGCCGACGTTCGGCTGACTCTTAATGCGACCCCCTCACGCGACTGAAGGCATTTCGCAACGCTCGTGTAACATAGCTATAATACTTTTGGAACTTTAGATTACGTTTTATGTCATAATACTGGGGACCTGTGAAATAGGGCTTTAGGTTGTTTTGCTTTAGGGTTTCTTTATAGAAATATAAGGCACTGAGTCGTTAAATGCCGCAGTAGTTTAACTACGTGAGTAATATTGCCTGTTAGTGCTTAAAAATTACTGATTAATACAGAGCATAAAACAATAACTTACTGCCATCGCTTCATGATCATCATGAGTTCAACCAATTACCGGCCCACTATAGAGGACAGGTCTCCTCCCACAAGAAGAGGTTAAGGCTGAGAAGGAGTTAAGGCCGTAGTCCACCACGCTGGCCCAGTGCGGATTGGTGGACTCCTCACACATTTGAGAACATTATCTAGAACTCTCAGGCATGCAATTTTCCTCACAATGTTTTCCTTCACCGTGATAGCTTCACGATTGCTTCAGCAAGTGATATTTTAATTACTTAAAACGCACATAACTTAGAAAAGTTAGAGATGCGTGCTGGGATTCGAACGCGGCCCCCAGAAAGTTAAGTCGAGCTCCTACCCAATGCGCTTAGAGATGTATTATTTTAATGTTGGTGACCGTCTTGTTACCAAATTACGAGTATATTCCTTATTTGGTGTCATATAAAACTTTCATTTCAAAATAATACTGCTTCTTGTGATAATAGTAATGATGATTTGACGCTATCTCTATAAAACTTTATCATATTCATTTCCGAAATCGTATGAAATTCCTATCAGAATCATAGCCTAATCTGTTTTTATATTTCATTTCATAAATTACCTGCGAACTTTGCCCCTCACTTTACCACATTGTTTTTTAAATGAAAACTATTCTACTTCCTGTGAAAATACCATCAAATCCGCACTGGGTAAGCGTTGTGTACTACGGCCTTAACCTCTTCTCACTGTGGGAGGAGACCCGTGCTCTGTAGTGGGCCAGTAATGGGTGATGTGATGATGATGACGATTAATTTGAAGATGAGCACCGACCAACAAACCGGTAGACAGAAGATTTAAAAGTCTTGTATTTTGGTCATGGTATCGACCAGCTCATAAAATGCAAAAATATATTAATATGGAATATTGTTCATGTTTAACACTCTTTTTAAGCGTAGCATGTCAATTTACATTTACGATTTCCATCCCTTAACTCGGAACTACTACAGTGAAAGAGTAATAAATTGTATTGAAAACTTTATTGCACCCCTCCATTCAAGCCTAGCTGAGTTCACAAAAACTTCGGAAAGGGGTAGTTGTTTTTGTAGTGCCTCTGTAAATCGTCCCTAATTGTTACTTAGTTAATTAAGCACTTTAATTTAGCGGGTCCCACATGTTTTCGAAACAAACTGAAAATATATAAGGACTATTTCTGTCGCCTCGGTTCCAAGCCAACATTTCTACGACTGTCAATTGCGTCGAAACATAGATGTTTATTTATTTCAGTTTCTATGAATTTCTTATTAAAGTTAGAATGAACCCAAGTAGGTCGAATTGTTTTTATTGTCTATTCCATAGTGTAATCTTTTCAAAAAAATTAAAATTAAATCCAATTATTATCCAAAGTCACTAGAACATTCCAAATGAATGTAAAAAACTTATAAGCATAGGTTGAGAAGAGTTTTAAAGACAGAATTTCATATATTAAAAGTTTTCAAGCAACATTTACGTCAACAAGATATCACTTTACGCCACTGTTGGCACGTGTCCGCATTAGATCGATGCCAATATAGCGACTTTGCCGATATTGGATAGCTTCAAGTGCTTTCTTAACTTGAGGTGTCATCACAGATATTAAAGGACCTTCCATCAATATTATTTTTATAAATAAACGCTACTTTACTAAACTAGGCCACCGTTCTAATGAAGGCAAACGCATAACTATACACTATATATTTATATACGTATAACTATATAAGTATATAACTATGTTTTTTGAACTGTTATCTAAACGTAAAACGCAATGAAATCAAATTCCATATCAGTTCATTATCCCTATGGATTATAACGTGATAGAAACATTTTGTATCTGAAGTAAATTCAGGTAACAATAATGACGTCTCTCTGTCACTTACCAGACCCTGTGAAATTCAGATCATCGAGTAAAGGATGTTTAAATTTCCCTCCAAAACTTATCTCTTGAAACTTTATTATTTAAATTAAATACTGACTTTAAAAAAATGGCTATTAGGATCATGGGTTAAAAACTACGCTAGGGAATTTGTAAAATGTTAAGTGACGCCGATAATAGCGGAGTAATAACTCTAAAACAAATGAAACGGTTTACGGGTTTACCGGTGCAGGGTTGCCATTCCAGAACCTTAAGACCCCAACGTCCGTCGGTTCTTAGAGCTATGTGCCCCATCAATTGCCACTTCAGCTTTGCGACTCGCTGAGCTAAGTCGCTGTTGAGCCTCATGTGCCTTTAATTACACCAGCACCTACGCCCTTCAGTACGGAACATATTTGCCACAACAATGCAACAATAGTGCTTAGCGACAGAAATAAGCATGGTAGTAGTACTTTCGAGGAAGAGCTGCCACAAAGAGCTCTAATACTACTACAAGTAGGACTAGTTATAGTGTCCAGCTGCTGGGCTTCCCCTCGATGAAGGGTTTCAAAGCCAGTGGCGTGCACTGGCTTTGAAACCCTTCATCGAGGGGAACACACCAACCACGCTGCTAAAATGCCTGGATGCTGACGTTCCTTACCCATTACCTTTAGCCTATTTTGTTATTTTTGTTACTATGTATATGACTCTTTTGTAATTGTGCCCACCTGAGAGTTATTTTTATTGATATCTTTTTCGGCTGGTCATTTTCAATAACTAAAACTTTTAAGAAACTAGTAATAACAGTTGAGAATAATTTCGTCGTTTTATTTTTATGGATCCGGGAACCATTTCGAAATATACTTAGCGGACTGTCCTTGTACGGGATCGTTTAACCTATACCTTTACTTTTATTGTCTGTTAGAACAATGCTTTAACGAAAAGGGTAGGCACGTCCAAATTTTATTTGGCAATTACCAATTTCATTGGTTTAAATTTAATATATCCGACCTGATAATCTACCTACGTTCAAACTCTTATCAAATTAACTTTAATTGTTGTTGTTTTATCAATTAAATGAGTACAGGTATTTTAGAAGAAGAATGATTTACGGTTAATTAGGAACGCTAACACGTAAGATTATTATAAACAAAAAGAAAACATGTAGCAAACATAACAAGCGAAAAATTAATAATATCACAAAAAAATTATGAATATCTTAGCACTATCTGAAATACAAGTTTCTGTAGAGATGGCTCCGCTAATATGTTTTAGTTAAATATGTTTATCTCTGGTACTATATTTTTATTTTAGTCTTAATTAAATGTAACTAAAATATAATGAAATAAAAATTTATCTATTATCGTTTGATATTATGGAAATAAATGCACATGTTACAAGCACAAATGTCAAATGCATAACTATTTGTTCTCCTGAAATACAGAAGGTTTTAAAACCTTTTAGAGCCGCAGCATAGAGGAAAACTCAAAAGCGTGCAAAACAAGCTATTCGCGGATACAACGCATTTATTTTGCCACGAACAAGTTTCACAAAGAGACCAGTTTTAGTACGACCATTAAGGCCATGCTGAGCTAGATTTCAACGGTGGTAAAAATCGTCAACGGTATGTAAAATTGTAAGCTTAACTAACGTTAACGAACCATAAGTACTATGCATGTTATAATTTACGAAACTAACGCACAATCAGAACTAGCAACTTTGTAACTCTAGAGTAAGATAAACCTGATGACGATAATGCACTAAATTATAAGTTTTTAATTATTAATAGTCCACTCAAAGTCCACTCCCACTGTTGGGCACAAGCCTCTTATGCAAGCATGCTTAGCCTTGCCTCAGTTAAAACGAGATAAACATATGTATCCGTTACAAGTGTCTTGCTTTAACGCTAACTTTGGCTGAGCTAAGTCTAAGTATGCAAACTAGATCACAGGCCTAGGTACAAAACACAACAACGATTAATTAGCCTCTACAGATAATATAATTAATCATTACTTATATTACTTGTAGATATGCCACCTGTGGAAGCGCGCCACGAGATAATTATGTCTACACATTTTTTTGTCCCTTCTCGTAGTTTGGGATGAGAAAATTTTAGACGTCATTTTTAACGTTACGTGATAATGGATGGCATTTGGGTTCACATACTCCCCGAGGTATAGACGTGAGGTAATTGCAAAATTCTCTTAAGTCAGTCACCCATGTTGTACCTAACTGACTTCGGTCAAGGTGCCAAAACAGCAAAATCATTTTTAATTGTTCCGTACCCGAAGGGCGCCAACGGGACACTATTACTAAGCCTCCGCCGTCCATTTATCCATTTGTCTGTCCGTCTAACTCTTGTATGAGCCGTAATAGGTAAAGAATTGAAATATTAACAGAGTGTGTATTTCTATTGCCGCTACGGGGATTTTTATGCCGCTGTAACACCAAATAAAAAATTAAAGACACGTGTTTTTCCTTTTTTTGCTCCATCCTAATTAATAAAAATAATCCGTTGCGCACCCCATTGCATGATAGTATAGAACCCTTTGTGTGTGAGCGCAAATCGCACTTAGGCAGTTTTCTTGCTAATGCCATATTAGCTACTATTATACTCGGCGACGCGGCACGGTTTGCCGGTAAAGAGTGGTTACTAGCCACGGGTAACGCCTGCCACCATAAAAGAAAAAATATAGAGATCATAAATTCCTAAATCGTCCCCAGTCCCATCGAACCTGGACTCCTACTTATAAAACCACAGCGCTCACCACTGCGTTACTACTACGTTAAATTGTTATGAAGTATGAATTTTATTCGCGGACTAAAGAAATTCATAATCAACATTTGATGTATTCTTATCAAATCTTCTCAATATTTGATGTATTCTTATCAAAGTGAATAATAGAAGTCACAGATGAGGCGAATGCAGGACCGTACGCTGGGGGGCAATAAACTGCGCGGACAATTTGTTTAATCAAAAACAAATGTAGCCTGTAGGCCCCCTGATCGTAACCTGACTCTTGCTTTTGTTTTGTCATCGGGAATGAGATTTGTTTTGTTTTATTATAAGCAACGTTAAAAGTTGATGCATTCGCTTTTTACGTGTAATCTGTATGAGGAAAATTGGATGGCGAAATCTTTTTTTATACGTTCTGTCACACAGCTTTATCATTTGCGATTTGCATTACCGAGGCCTTTATTGTTTGACATTTTAAATACATTTAGTTATGTGGTAGTTGTTAAGAAGTAACGGCCTAGTGGTTAGGAATTTGGTTCACCTTCGTAGGAAGCAAGTTCAAGCCCCGACACGCCCCTGTTACTTTTATAGAGGAGGTGCGTTTTAAGCAATAACCTACTACTACTACACAGACTGAGGAAACCTGTATGCCTAAGAGTTCTCCGTAATGTTCTCAAGGTGTGTGAAGTCTACCTGGCTTGGAAGACATTTGGTCAGCGTGGTGGACTACGCCATAAACCCTAATAGCTCTGGGAGGAGACCAGAATCGATGAAAGGTTGATAATGATGCGAACGATGATGCGTTTATGATTTTACAATGAATAGTTGTTAAGTAACAATTATTATGATAGTATTGTATAATGATTCAAGAAATTATAAATTTGACCATACTGATCCTGGTGCTTATCGCAGAGTATAGCAAATTAAACTTAATTTTCATAACACAGCCTGGCCCTGCTTTCGGAGTCCAAGGCCGTGGGTTCGATTTCCACTACTGAAAAGTGTTTGTGTGATGAACATGGGTGTTTTTCAGTGTCTGGATGTTTATCTGTCTATTTTAAGTATTTATGTGTATTATATTTATAAAAATATTTATCAGCTATCTTAGCACCCATAACACAAGCTTCGCTTACTTTGGGGCTAGATAGCGATGTGTGTATTATCGTAGAATGTTTATTTATTATTTATTTATTTATAATATATCATGGAATTCCGCATAGTTACTTATGCTTCTATCCAATATTTCAACCTTTCTTGTTTTTGATTGAAACACGCACGGCAACTTATAGTTTAAATATATGAAGGTCTACTTATTTCTATCAGAAGATAGATGTAAATATAGGCACTCGAGACGCAAACGACTGTGCAATTGAACTTTTGTGGATCCTAAACGAATAAAAAAAGATGATGCCTTGTAGATTAGTCTGGACAAAAGAAAACTTGAACCAATTGCATTTTCCCATTATAATCTTTTATCCAGCTCCATTGTAGTGCAGACCAGCGTGATTGGACCAAATAGCTTGACAATGGAGATTCTTTCGCACTTCCTCGTTAGATACTAGCATGTAAGAACGCGGGCGTTATTTTACACGTACGAAAACATGTTTACAGATAAAGATTTTAATCTCTTTATAGATTCTTAATACTATAAATGGATTTTTAAAGTTTTATATACAAAAACGCGGTGCGCCGCGACTTTTTCCACATACTTCTCATATATGAAAATATAAAATATAGAAAAAAAAGTATAAAAATTAAAACACTAAATTCACTTAATTAAATTAACGTGGATAGCAGTTTTATTTTTGTGCCTTTTGGAGTAGAGATTTTGGGACCGTGGGGACCGGACGCACGAGCTCTTTTTAAAGAATCATCAAAAAGAGTTATCCAGTCTACCGGTGATCCTTGAGCGGGCCGTTACCTTGGCCAACGAATTCGTTTGGCCATCCAAAGGGGCAATGCTGCCAGCACCTTAGGAACTGTGCCTCGCTGCGGTGGTTTTGAAGACGTTTTAGATTTTATTTAGTTTTACTAATTTAGTTAGTAAATAGTTAGTTTAGGTAATATTTATGTACAGCATTATTTAAATTATGTAATTTGTTGTTATTAATAAATTGAATATCTGACAGCATGGCATAATACACATAAAAAATATATATATATATATATATATATATATTATTTTTCTACAAGTAATGTCACCTGGTGGCAGACCTGAAAATCGGTTTTCTATACCGTATCGTACCGGATCGCTAAATGGTTAGTGGCTTGCCTTGTCGGTAGGGTGGTAACTAGCCACGGCCGAAGCAACCCATCAGACTAAACCAGAAAAAAATCTGAAACTAAGCATTCATTCCTAGACTGCACCTTACGAGTATCAACCCTGGCGGTGTATAAAAGGCGGTCGCTATTTACCGTCTTTAAGTATCGATATTTTATTGTAAAATTCTTTTTCTGCGAATATCTATTGCCTAAGCTCTTTAAGAAATATAATTGCACCTCCTGTTATATTATTAGATAATCAGTTGCCAGCAGGCTATCACCCCCTTCCGTAGATGTCGTACGAGGTGACTAAGTGAATATAATGTGGCGGCATCAGCGACCATTGTGCTACTATATAATATACTCTATACTGTACGAGTATACTGTACTAAATACTGCAATCACCAACCCGTCTGCCAAGCTTGGTGACTATGGGCAAATCCTCCCATTGTGAGAGGCCTTTAGTCCAGGACTGTTATATATGTGGACTATTATAAGCGAATGTTGATGATGAGTAACTCAGTAAGCGTAGGAATTAATGAGTTACAAGTGAGGTATATCACTCTTCTACAATATATAGGTTTTTTAGGAATACATTGTCGCATCCTATTGTTATTCGGCTCACGGCGACATGGTCACGTCTGCATCCAATAATTCTGTGCCGAGTCATCCCGCAATTTTCACTTGAGAATATCAAATAAGCCGTATTAAATTTTCATATACATAGCTACAGTACAGGTATGAATAAATTAACAAATTATGGAAGTATATTTGTGAATAAAAGTTTTGGGAGCGAATGATATTATGATATGATACTCTTTTACCCTAATACAGTTAGCTTAATAAAACAATGCTTATTCTAACTAGTATTATAAATGCGAATCTGAGTTTTTTTGTTGCGCTTTCACGCCTTAACTACTCAACAAATCATCACGAAATTTTGCACACATGTTGTTGAAAGGCTTCGGAGTAAGTATCCACAAAAAATAAAACTTTTCAAGGGTAGTGGAAAAATAAGTTTTAGCGAAGCAGGTTGCCATCTGAACTGGTAGGGATCTATTGAACGCGATCAATTCGGCACGCAAAATCTAGTACAATTACTGATTTAGGCAAAATCTTTACATGTTAAAGAATCATTTATTTCTCTTAAAGAATAATATTATATATTCCCTAAGAGAAATCATATTGATCTAATATTATTTGATTAGCAATCATATTAAAGTTATAATACATTAAAATATACATTAAAATTTTTCAAAAACTACCCTCAGAATCTTCGATATACTAAAGTTGCGAAATACGAAGTCGTTGCCATAGTGTAAATGTAAATAAATAAGCAGTATTACAATTGAGACACTTTTCTTAAGTCTCCTTCTTAGTAATTTTCATAAACATACTGCTGTTGCGCGTTATTTACCCGCTATAATTAACTCCATTCAACTAACTAAATAATAAAGTCGATGGGTTGCTAACGTAGGTCGTAAAGTAAGGAGAAACAAACAAACAAACACATTCGCATTTATAATATCATTATTATAAATGCGAATGTGTAGTATAGACTAGATATGTAACTTCGTTCCATTTAAATAAAATTATACTAAAAATGTTTCCATTAAGTAAATACGAGTACCGATTAAGAAGGAAGAAAAAAAAATATCTTAAATTATTCTTCCCATCAAAAAAAAATATTTATCACCCAGATCATCATCATCATATAGAGCTACCCTGCTAATCAAAAAGTCCGGTTTTTTCCAAGGATTTACCTACAAATTGACCTACAACACAGCTCCAGTGTGGATCGGTGGGTGTAACCTCAGGTAGGTTATAAAATAAGTGTACCTCCGCAAAGCTTTAAATTAAAGTTAACTTTAACAATATATGATTTCATTTGTAAAATGAAAACCAGTATTTTATCCATCGCCTGTTACGCTTCGGTACATGATAAGGGTCGACGGTGTGTAAAAGAACACGCTACAATAATAATGAAAATTTTAATTAAATGACAAATAAACTACCATGAATAATATGACATTCGCAATGACTCACAGTCGAATCATAAAATTAACTTTTGTGCGGTTTCTTATTTCACTTTATCTTTGCAAAGCCATTGTGAGCATTTTTTAATACTCAATATCGCTTAGAACAATCATAATTAAAGTAAAAGGGCATTTAGTTTACTAGATTTTTGTTTTGAGTTATGAGCCAGGTTGATATCAGTGTTTAAGCGTTTTGTGAAATATCAACAGTGACCACGTTCTTCTGTATATACGATTCAAACTTAAGTCAGTTATAGTTAATTTTCTCATCCAAAAGATGAAATGGCTTCTATTTCAGAATCCGATTAAGTAAATGGACCCTGAATAACAAAATAAAACAAACTATTAAGCCCCGAAATATTTCGAGCCATTTCGGCCGACGAAACAGAGACCCGGAAAACTATTAAAGAAATATGACACATATAAATATTCCCGCCTCCGTACGCTGTTCCAACATATTCAATACGAAAAATGATACATTGCTACCTCTTACAAAAACTGTTACAAAAAATCCAGTCACACGAAGTGGGTTTTAATACTTCCGCACAACACTTTCACACTATACACAGTTCACTCAATTAAGTATTTACGCGTGGCAATATAAACCTGGGCGCACACTGCACATAAACATAAAAGCCGGTAACAGATCCGGGCCGCTAGAGGTCGCGGCTCGACGCGAAGGGCGCGTGTGGCGCACTGCCGCCCTAGGCGGAAAAACAACCATGCAGCCTCCACCCCCCAACGCCGCCCTCCGGATGCGCACTTGCAGTTCTTTTACCTTCTGTCTTGAAAGTCTAGCTTTATAGGTCTATTAACTAACCCTTTATGAGGATCTAACAGGTAAATATAAAAACTGTCAATGGTTTTGGAATATCTTTTGTTAGCAATTTACTGGAAATTTTGCCTTTATCTCAGTTGTTTAAAAAAGTTGTATTATCTTTGTACAGTTACCACCCTTCATAAGGATCTTACAGATAAGAATACGCACATTCAATGTTTTTGGAATACGTTTCGTTAGCGATTCATTGAATAATGAGGCATTGTGTGTATATACCTTTTTACCTTATAGACGTTTAAAAAAGTAGTGTTCATATAAACTTTGAAAAGGGAGTTCTTTCCGCCAATTTGAAAGAAAAAGGAGCTTAAAAACGAAATTAATATTTGTTTATTTTAAAAGAGTTTATCCATTTAACGCTTCTGTTGAAATACAGTGTACCTACGAGTAGTTTTAGCTTGCAAAAATGCTGGTGAATCGCTTATCAGCTTTTTAATGCGTCTGGTGTTTCATATTCTGATAGTAACCCTATCCAATTTGGGTCTAACTAGACAAGAGTTGAATAAACTGACTCGCGGATGCCCACAAATCTGCTTAGAATTTCTTTTATCAAAGTAGATTACGGAGGTGCCTATGCCTGTCTCCAGCTATAGGCGAAGCTAAAACTAAATCAAAATTAATATTTTCAGAAAGTGTTAAACACCTGTTGCTTTTTTTAAACCATAATTAAAAATTTCAAGTTTCATGGACATTATATTTGACAAATGACAGCCATACTTTCTATTCTTATTAAGGTAAACCAAGTGTAATTTTTGTGATTGGATTGGATTTGGTGGATACGACAATCTTTTTAGGAATAACGTTAGATGCTAAGCTTCAATGGGGCCCACATATAGATAATTTCGCGAACAGACTTAGTTCTGCAGCATACGCGGTAAAAAAGATTCGTCATATGACAAATAGAGAAACTGCTAGGCTTGTGTATTTTAGTTATTTTCACAGCATTATGTCCTATGGCATTTTATTATGGGGTAATGCTGCTGATATAGATTATATTTTCGTCCTGCAGAAATATGCTGTTCGTGCGATATATTAATGGGCCCAAGAGAGTCATTAAGGGATAAATTTAAAGAAGTTAAAATAATGACGGTGCATAGTCAGTACATATGAAAATTTAATTTATGTCCATAAAAATATATTAAAATTTTAAAAGAAAATGGACTTTAACAATATAAATATTAGAAGCAAAAATAAACTCGCTGTGCAGTTTACTAGGCTACACAAAATTGCAAATTCATTCAAGGACAATTGTATATTATTTTATAACAAATTACCAAATGAAATCTTTGAGAGTTCAAAGTTTATATAAAACGTAAGCTTACAAAAAATCCTATTATCATATTAAGGATTACTTAAACCATAAAAAAGCTTGGGTGTGAATTGCTCTAGCTTCATAGCTTAATATAAATTTACTGGAAGTTAGTAATAACAAAAAAAAAATTTACCCGGCTTAGTTTGTTGTGGGCTCTTCTTAGACCAGGGCGCGTTTGAAACCCTGGTAGCTTTAGATTTAAGTTGGCGAACGAAGTTATTACCATCCCCTTACAATTATGTAAACAAATATGTATGAACGCTTCATAAGTGCCTGTGATAGGCCTACTATTTATTTCTCAAAATGCACATGCAACATCGTAATGTTGAAGGTGCGTGCCGGGGATCGAACACGGTCCCCCCGAAAGCATGGCCGAAGTTCTAACCACTGGGCTTTCACCGCTTTATCGTTAAGTAATGCCTTCTATTAACGTATGATGCCAAGGCTTATATTTAGTTTTTTTCTTTACTACTTCTGCAACATTTGTAAAGAAAACAGATCACGTATTACGAAATTCAAGAATCGTACCTTCAGTAACAAAACAATATATTTCACAACAAGGGGCATTTGGTCACGTAGAGTTAGATAACTCGAATTGACATCTTTCATTGCGGGTGATAGCTTTTTGATCTCGATTCGAAACTTCTTAAAGCCTCACCTTTGTACTTTGTATATAGTTTGTGATATACGTATCACTATTTAGGGTAAAGTTTATAATCGAAAAAGGAACACTTCGAGAATTACGTTTGTGTCACAATGTCTGTCTGGTCTGAGTCTCCGTATATCAGATAAATAAATGCTCAGTATAGCTTATACCGAATACTAAATGTAATGGTCTTTTTCACTGCCAAGAAAATTTGAAGCTCGTCAGATTGTAATTTTGCACAAGTAAAGAAAACGTTTGAAAATTATTGACCTCGATTCTTGTCTTGAATCATATTGGCAGAAACGAGAAATCTTAATTTTACCAGGTATAGTAAATTATCAAATTAAAAGGTAAAGCATATTCTAAAATAGATTTTATTTTTATGTTTAGACCACAAAGTTCATCACACCAAATTTACGAGATAAAACGTAATTTATCAAATGAAAACTTGAAGCCTTTTTTTTTACTTATCTTTGAGTTGGTGTGGTATGAAAGTACAAATAGGAGAGTAGGGAAACCCAAGGCAATAAAGTATGAAATTCAATGAGGAACAAAATTGATGAGAAGGTCACGACGATTTTTGGGTTTCTACAATAAATGAGCGATACATTTCTACTTGAGTATTGATTTTGTTACGCTCAATTGAACATTAACCTCTTTGTATTACTACAGTTGTGAAAAAAAATTAAAGATCAAACCAAACCAAAGGGAAGACTGAAATCTATCCCTCAATAAATAGTATACACTCGTATATCTATTGAGACATGATTTTTTGACAGAGACGATATTTTACGAACTTTTAATATTTTCCAACTTACAATGACAGGACCCAAAAGTGTCTTTTGTCGTTTATTCGCTTACACTGTGTTACAACTTCTTAAATGTTAGTTGTTGCGTGAAAAGACAAACCCGTAACTAAGTCACAATCGCATCCGAACTAATAGATGTGTGAAAATGTGCCCGTTTGTTTACTTGTTTGTAACCTATCTCAATGAAATTTGGCACATATATAGCGGGCATCCTGGAGTTGCACATAGGATACTATGAAGACTTCTTATCCCAAAACCAATGGTCCTCGGCGGCGTTCAAGAAAACGAAAATAAAAAATTACGTTACATAAAAAAATATATAAGACTTTTCCATAACACGGTGGAACATAAAGTAGAATCGCTTGAACTTTCCTCAAAAGAAGTGACAGTAACCGTGTCCATTACACGCTCCGACGCCTGCATAAATGAGTCCAAGTGAAGTACTCTCACCGCTCACCACGCTCACCCTACAACCCTGGTGACTTGCGTTTTGAGCGAGTGTTTTAATGGGCATATCGCAAATACACATATTCATTTACAATTTCTTGTGGAGACTATAAAATTAAATACGCCTTCAAAATTGAAGAGAGAGATAAATTTAAAGATTTTAAAATAACGACAATTTATAGTCGATATGTATTAGTATATTTATTTTTTATATTTATCAATACTATTTTTTTTTATTTGTGTAGTCTGGTTTATGTATTAGTATGTAGATATTCGTATGTATGTACTAAATAAGGTACCCCACCCATTTGTTTTCTTTTTGGTTTTCCTAATCCTAAGGTTGCCTGGCAGAGATCGCTACTTAGCGATAAGGCCGCCTTTTATATCCTGCTTCATTCTTCATGTATTTGTTGTTTTTTTGGCTCGTTTTACTGAGTGGTGTACAAATAAAGAGTATAAATAAATAAAAAAAAATAATATAGTCAGTACATATTTGAAAATTGAATGTAGGTTCATAAAAACATTTCTAAATTGAAGAAAAAATGTTACTGCAATAATTGAAACATTAGAAGTAAGAATAAACTTACAGTACTAGGTTATATAAAATTCATAATTCGTTTGGAAATCGCTATTATACTATAATAGTATATTCTCAAAGTTCTTCTGTTTGCGTCAAAGTCTTACATGTCTTTTTTATGGCGATTTTACACCAAACTTTAACTGATGATTTAGTTTTTACTTTTAATTTAAAAAGTTTTGACGGTTAACTTATGAGGATCTGATATAGCTTTTTCTACTATGATAGTGTATTATCCAGTTATAAAAATAAATTTTTCGTTCGTCTTTTTTGCGTCAAAGTCGTTCTTGAACCCACTTTAATTAATTTATTCTACTGATATTATACTGACACGTTCATTTAAACCAAACTTATTTCATATTGATGAAAGTTACAACATCATTACGCCAACTATGTGTTATCAAGTAAGTTGCAACAATTTATATTAACTCCTTGTAACTTTTACGAAAAGCATAGTTGCGTTAAGCACAAATGAAGTCAAATGCCTTTAACGTGTTCTAAATATACATATAAGTTTACAAACTAGAGACGAGTGTTTAAACGGGTATTCTAATAATTACGCGTTTATATTTGACTAGCTGTTACCCGAGGATTTACCTGCATTACCTTCGAGCTGTAACGTAAAGCAAAATGCCTTTGTCAAAGCACCAAACATTATGCAACCATATTTACTCTAAGGTAATCTTATTCTTAAATAAGTATAATATATACATTATCGCCATAAATTCAAAATTCTCTCTAAATATCAAAAGTATTTAATAGTTGTGTCGCGTTTTAAGAAAAGTAGACCCATATTTGTACCAAAAATACCTAAATATCAACGAATTAAGAAAATACAAAGCCCTCATTCAGCCATTATTGCATGCAGTGAGTGCATTGTGTCCAAAAACAGTCAAAAGCCCCACACGCGTCTCACTTCACACCCGCGGAATGTTGCTAGCTCACAAACTGTTTCAATTTTCCCCATTTTATGGTAAACCTTTAGAACATTTGTGAAATAATAACTGTCAACTGCTAAATGGAATGAAGTGAAACCACCAGCTTGAGAAACATACTAAAATGGAGTAATTTTATGTTTCAATATTAGTCGTGTACACGGTTTCTGTGTGTTCTGAGTTATGTGCTAAATATATTAAATATTTATTTTCATTCATTAGTTCATAAATATCTTAATAATTTAATTAATAATTAATTTATTATTATTTATTTATCTACTCAAACTCATATTTAAGTATTTATGGTATATTAAGATATGTATTAGTATATTTTTTTTTTATATTTATCAACAGTATTTTTGTATTAGTATGTAGATATTCGTATGTATGTATTAAATAGTGTACCCCACCTATTCGTTTTCTTTTTAGTTTTCCTAATCCTAAGGTGGCCTGGCAGAGATCGCTACTTAGCGATAAGGCCGCCCTTTGTATCCTGCTTCATTCTTTATGTGTTTGTTCTTTTTTTGTCTCGTTTTTCTGAGTGGTGTACAAATAAAGAGTATAAATAAAAAAAATTAAAAAATATGGAAAAGTTCATCAACATATATTTGATTCCTATACATATATTAATAGGTAGCCAATCGGCTTCCTATAAATGTATGCATATAGTCTCAATTTATGCTACAATAGCTGAAATTAGGTACAGACATTGCACAATTCCAGCCCCCGCAGAGATTACTGTAGATTAATCCTTGTTTGTCCATTAACAAACACGTTGTCTAAATTTTGGCTTATTGGTCAGCTTGAAACAAATTGTTTAGTGTAATATGCAGATTATAACCGAAGGAATTGTGGATGAAAGGCCAACATCTCTGACCGATTTCTTAAAATTTTTGAAATACAGCTTCTCCAAAACTAATCTTATCATTAACATATTTCTTAAGGTTTTTGAAATACAACTTCTGTAAGACTACTTCTCTAGAGATGAGTTAAATAACAAACTACTAGAGATAGGTAATGTTTTTGTCCAGAAATATTTTCTGTTACTTTGTACCTACTGAACTGCTCAACCAATGTTGATAAAATGTCTCTCATCTGGTCACGGCTAGAAGTTAGTTCTTAAAATTAAACGATTACGATTTTAGTCACACAGAAGATTCCACAAAGGACGAAGTAGGTAAGTAAGAAGTATTAAGAAAAATAGATAGAAATATTACACACATTTTTTCTTGTTAAGCGTTACTAACAGTACATTATAGTCACCCTAGTACCCTAGGGTAACTATAATGTAAACATACGTATATCAGGCATAGGAAACAAATGCAATTTAAGAAAAAAGCCTTTGTTTATGCCCGAATTGACAGCTAAACTTATCTTGACCAAGTGATGCATAGCTTGGATCCTAATGACAGAGAAAGGAAACTTAGTATCTAGGGAAAGATAACGGATTTTCAAAAAAACAAATAAAATAAGCCGTGTCCCGTGACGTTTTAATACTTGTAGGTAAGGTGGAGGTATAAGACCACGTGGCCGATCACCTCGTCGCTGGTCTGACCAGGTAAGCTATTAAAAAGGCCGAAAATAGTACAGGATGGAAGGCTGTAGTAAAAATCGCTACGAAGGAACTTGAATCCGTACACGACCTTCAATAAGGAAGTAAACGACGAAGAAGAAGTCCCAACATTCATCAAACAATGTTGTTAGCTTACTAGCTGCTATACGTACAGCTCAGTTTACGCCATGTATTATAAACGTAAAAGTAACGGTTTTGAGCTGGTTCAGTAAGTCAGTAACAGTTAGTTATAAAATAAAACAAAAGCTTGCGAGCTCATCCGCAGGCAATATGTAACTTATAAAGGTAATGAAGTCTAGACTACATGTTAGAACACATCGTAGCGTACACAAACTTCGGAAACTGAGTTTATAATGCACTGTGTAGCGCAAAGCTCTACTTAAGCCTCGTCCACACGACGTGCGAACTAAAGCCTACACCGAAATAAGGCAAACTACAAATCCTTTACAAACTCACCAATCGCGTTTTATTAAACGCCTATCTATAAACAGTTTCTGCTAGACATCGTACGAGAATTTTCATTCTCCGAACGTCACGTCTATATCGGAAAAAAGGTAACTAGCCACGTCTGAAGCCTCGACATATAAAATGTTATGCTACAAAAATTGCTTTATTTTCGGGAATTATTTAAGACTAACTATGGTGAAACGGATTTCAGTAAATTTCTTAAAGCTTTTATTTAGATTGAATTACACTTTGCAGAATTCCATGATATTATATCCTATTGCCTAAGAAACTGAGTGTTCAAAATGTGGTTTCAGCAACATGTCCTATTTTTTAAACCAGAAAAGAGATATGACATTCATATCCATATTTCTGACAAAAAAATAATCTGATCAAAACACTGTACCTCTTTTGTACTATAGTATAATAGAGGTCAGTGGATGTTACACTATTACGTAAAATTTTCTTCCAGAAAAGGTTGCCTCGAAAGCTTTCTTACTTGAGCAGTCAAGTTTTCTTAGTATTTAATTTTTGGCATAAATTAAAGTTTACCATAATTGCAAGATAACTGATTATTTTGACTATGTTTAATTTACTAGTACTAAGAATTGCAAAACTAAGTGGAAATGGAAAAGTACTCAAAGCGGCTATGACGCATTTTGGGACTTCTTTATGAGAGTTGGATAATACTCTGTAACTTTGACTATCGTTATCGATTCATAGAGTTTAGACTTTGTACACATAAACTTGATTTAGATTTTTTTATTTGATTTTTGAGTTTAGATGTTTACTTATATACTTAATTTTATTATTAATTTCTTCATCCCACTTTCCCACATTCATTCAATAAGTCTATGTTATTGTTGTTCGCTGTCGTCATGTTATTACTTTTGCGCAATTAAAAGTGCAATGTAGTCAAAGAAAATACAATCACTACGTTAAACAATAGCTGGCGAAATTCCTAACCCGAAATCAGTGTGAAAAGAAAGTATAAACATTTTGTTTTAATGAGGTTCGTTTTCGTTTGGCCAATAGTTGGACCAACATAGACGCTCGGCACGAGAGATAATAGCCAACGTTTTAGGCTCGTTACCGTTTACCAGTTGGAATCGCTCGCCAGACCTTGGTCGTTGGCAACCTACAAATTGTTTGTACATATTTTGGCAAAGATAGGTACTTGCTGATTATAATGAACCATTTTGCTTATACCAGCCACAATTCGCAATTTAGAAAGCTCATGACGAATATAAATAACAAAGTATAGGCACATCTTCTGGCTGAAAATATGTCTGTAAACATCTCGACCACCTACATATCCAGTCGGTTGTAGTCTAACGTTTTTTTTTTTTTTATTTTATAAAGAGATATATTTCAATGTTTATTTACATTTAATGACAGTATGCATGTGCCATTCTGTTTCATGACTTTTTGCCTTCTTGTAGATAGTGGCATGATCCCGTTGCTGTAGAAATCTTGGGACTTCAGCCCAAAAAACGAGTCAAGTAGTTTGGGCAGTCCTCTCTTGATGTTAACCTAACACTGAAAGAATTCCAGAACAGGTGGAAAGCTGAATATGCAAGGCTATATGGCGGATCGAGCGATACGTAAAAGTCCAAGATTGGTTTATGAATGGATGATTCTGTTTCTAAATCTGATATACATTATTGATTTCAGAGGTCTGTCCATAAACATCAGATATTTTACTTGCAGATTTCTTTGAATTCTATCCTTTTTTTGTAATAACATTTTTAAAGTGTATTTTAATTTATGTGAATTTAATATTTCTTCTGACAAGTGGACAGATGGAAAACGGATGCTTAGTAAGAACACCCTTCGAGTACAGAACAATAAAAGAAGCTAATAACGCGATTAAATATTAATAAATTAAAATAACTTCAAGTCTATCGGTTTCTATATTCCACATTAATATGTGTACGGAGAATTCTATGTATAAGATGTAAGTATCTGTGAACACTGATAGACAGACGAAGCGATCTAACTATTAAAGCCCCTCTTTTTCTTCAGGTGTTAAAAAAGTCCGCAGGCGATGGATTGTGCTTGGAAAGTGTAATTTTTAATGTAACCACTGTCAATAGGGTCGCGAAAACAAAACCCTTTGCGCTGAACTTCTGTCCGAAGCTTCGTGTTCTGTACTCAAATTTTGATGAAACAAGTAATAAAATAAAACAATTTACGACAGCTGTACTTACTCAGCACGCAAACATATTTAAAATCTTTTTGTGAAGTGTTATGTAATGAAAATAACCCTGAAGTTCATTAGGAAAATGATTAAAGTATTAAGTTAAAAACACGATTCCAGCGCGCTATGTGATCCGACATATCTTTTTTTCTTTTCTGGCTAAAATACCATCTCACAAGATGGGAAGATAATGATTCAGTCTGAGATTGTAACCGCCTAACCAATTGGGGGTATACTTAGCAGTAATATTAAACCCAAGTATGTTTAGTGTTTACACATGGCAGAGTACCGAAACGCTAAATCGCTTAGTGCACGTCTTTGTAAGGAGGATGGTAACTAGCAAATTCAAATTCAAAATTCATTTATAAGTAGGTCTAATATAAGCTCTTTTGAAACGTCAAAAATGTATGTTTGTAGTGACTCTACTACCGGTTCGTAACTAACTTTTCTATCTTGTGCGAGATGAAAGCGGACCGGCTATCTTCAAAGCAACCTTGTTATTAACCAATAATTTACCTATAGTAACTTCGATGTAAAATGTTATTTGATACTTACTATCTTAAACTTGTGCTAAGGTAAACCTAGCATTACCTTAGGTAACACATTATAGTCAGCTACACAGGTTTTCTGTACGTTTCTCAGACGATTTGCTGATGTCACCAATTTATGACCGTATTCAGTAAGTCTTCGGCCGTGGCTATCGACTTATCATACAAAATGTGCATTGGAGTTTAAAAAAAATGTTCGAACCGGAACGAATCAACCAGGGTAACATAAAAATACGCAGTAAAACTTGGAGGAAAAATGAAAGCTTCTAATGAAAGTTTGGAATAACCTCCCGGGCGTGGTGCGGCGGTCATAAATCGCTCGGTTTGATTAGACGCTTGCAGTGGGCGCCTCTCGCCCTCGGTGCATCGATGCATCGCCATCTAAGGGGTGTTTTTTTACTGATCCGTTTATACTCCGTTTTTAGTAGAAGTAGAGTTTTTGTGACGGAGCATAGGGAAGTACTGCTGTTTCGATTATTTCTGTCGCTAAGCAGCATTGCTGTGATGCGGTCTAAAACGCGTGGTTGCCTGTGTTATTAAATAACAAAATTTTATATAAAAAAAACTTCACGGCCGCCTGCCCATCCTGAAAAGTTTGCATTCCATTAAAGCTTTCATAACACGTAGAGGCTTCGTTAGACAATACTTTGAGATCAAATTTGATTTAAAACGTTAAGTTTTACTGAGGCTGTGAAAGCAGTACTGTTGTGAGGAATTAAAAGGTTGCCCTGCGAGTGTTCTTCTGTTTATAGGCGATGTTTTTCCACTTATCATCAGGTCAGGTACTTAGTCAGCCATTAACTTGTTCTAACAATTACTACCTTCCTGGTACATCATAAGATCATTGAAGAGATCATTGCTGGTGTTATAGTTAGCTGTGTATGTTTGTTTAGCATTATTAGTACATTATACGTCGTTACTTGTTATCAATTTAATAAATTTCCTACTCTTTAGCATCCACCTAAATAAGGTTACAAACTCGTTCTTTATCTTCTTTAATAAATCCGTTTGTACCCTTGAAAAGCTGTTTGAATATTTTTTAACAGATTATATAATCCTGATTATTTAAAATCAGAACAGCCTGTACACGAACACATTGCCTCTACTTTTGGGATTACTATTGTAAGAAGGGGATCGGTGGTACCTTTAATGCTTTCGTATAAAATATGTTCCCAAACTTTCTCTTTAAGATAAAATACAAAGATTGTCACGACTACGAATTTTTGAAAGACGCTTTTGAACGCATTTCGGAGAAGGGCGAGATGGCTACGAAACTTACGGAGTTAACACAAAATCTATACTTATAATGAAACTGTAACTGTAATTTAATATATTTTGAAAATTTTGACAGGGGATGCTTTATAATCGCTACTGAGTTCAAAACAGATACTTATTTTATTTTATCTGTTTGTGTGTCTAGTTGTCTGTCCGGGCATCACGCGAAAACTACTGAACAAATTTAAATAAAATTTTGATATAGTGGTAGGTGATATTCCGAGTTTCCTTCGGGAAACGGGATGAAATTTTTTTTATCAATTATAGCTCCGTTAAATTTTAACCGATTTTAATAATTATTTTGTTATTTTAAAGTGTATACTATAAAACCGTAACATACTACTTAATATTATAAATGGATGTATGTATGTATGTGTCAACTAAAATACTTGATGACAACTTACTAACTCAGTATACCACGTAAAATAATAGTAGGTACACTAGCTATGATGATTATGATGTTAGCATCACATCTATTCTAGCTTCTCGATTGAATCATACGCGGACGAAGTCGCCAGGGTCCGCTAGTCTAATCTATTTACTATATAATTTTATCATTACGGCAAGTTCGTTTAGCGCCAAACCTCACATTTATACTATTTACTTAATTATCTTATTAAGAAAATTAAAAGTTAGGATGTATTTTCTAAAAAGTGTTTTATGTAACAATTACATTCTGTACATTTAGATCCCTACACTGGTTCTCCAGACCGATTGTATCGATAAAAAACGAGAAAGAATCTCACCAGTAGCTATTCATCAACAATTACAAATCCTAATAAAAGCCGCTACTTAGTGTGAAATGAGATAAACAATAATTCTTAGAAAACAACACACTTTGAGAAGCGCTTGCTCATCGTGTGAATAATCGCACTGAGCAATGTTGGGATTTGATGAAAGAATTCGGGAGCTTTTGAAGGGCGCGGTGACGTCATCGATACCTCCTACAACTTCAGTGAAGATTGGATTTAATCACAGAGTACCTACTTATTCATAAAAAGCCTATAACAGTCCACTAGTGGACGAGAGGCCACTCCCATCGAAGGGGGTTTTCCCATAATCACCACGCTGGGATGGGATGTGATCGCAGTAGATGGTAGTTATAGAATTTGAAAAGTCCTATTACAGTATACAGGATTACATAACTGATAAAAAAAGTTGGATATGAATTATTATTGCTCTAGCCCATAGTGACTCTTAAGCATTACCATCCACCTAATGAAGATAAAAAACTCGTTATTTATAATAAATATGTATCTATAATAAATCGAATATGAAAAACTGAAACCTGTTCAGTACTTTGCGCGTGATGGGCGAACAGAAAGACCGCCTGACAATAATGAAATTAAAATCGGTTTTAGGTTTTCTATCGATATTAAGACTTTCCCGATAAAATTAAAAAAAACAGCATTAGTTAGGTTTTATTATAAGTATAGATGCTGCACCTATCGACATCAACATCAAACGCGCGTCTACATTACCATAGTTCGTACATAAACCACTACCCATTAGCGCTATACGTGTAAACAACATGGTTGTTAACCGATAGTATCACATATCCAGCGTCCAATGACCATTTGTCGCAATTAACAGGCGAAAGTTAATCTAGCCCCCCCCCCCCCCCCCCCCCTCCGCGCAGCGTCGCGACGCCCTAAATCACGGGCAAGCTGCACTGTCACAGTGCCGTGCGTCGGCCTCTGTGTTGCAAGTTGCATTTTTGCCTCTGTTGCTGCTTTATAAATAAATGCAAGTTGCATTTTTGGCAATATAGTGTCTGTATGGAGCATATTATTTTATGATATACCTAATCGAATAGGTACCTATTCTTTCTTGGCACCATTCCACATACCTACTTCTTAAGTTTTAAGTAAAAATCAAATATTTAATCCACAAGTTTTATTTTACAAGCCTATCCAAAGATTATTGGTACAGGACAAAAAAATAGACTGGCATTCAGAATATTATTAATCACGTCTCGTTAAGTATTACCTACCGTATATTAAAGATGAAACTCAAAAATGCTAACTTTTTTTTTAACCATAAAAAAAATTTTTGAGTAAACTATTCCAGTAATCTTTTAATTAAATAAAAGAACTTACGAAAGGGGCAACGTTTTATTAACTCTATGTGGGCATGCCGTATGCCATCTAGGTGACTGATGCGCAATCAATGAAAATTTTATTGCTGCTACTCGTTACTAGATGGCACGCAATAAAATAAATTGTATATTTATGACACTTAAATTTTATTGTTTCGCTTCTCTGTGTATTAGTAAGAAGTGCCAAAGAATAATCTTTTTATCCTTATAATACTTTTAGTGTCTAGTGGGACATTCTTATCGGAATAGATACGTAAACCATTTCATTATAATTGTAATCGCTGCAAAATTTTTAACAAGGGTTGTTTGAAAAATAGTTCTATTTCCACATGATAATAAGATCCGGTATTAAAAAGACCTACGTCCCTACCTGTTCAAATGGAAAAATAAATTAATTAAACCATCGAAAAATTCCTTACTGAGTATCTCTATAAACTAAAAGAAAAATACGGTTTCACGGACTGCCTAACTCATCATGGCCAGGCCCAAACCTTGAAAGCTAGAAAATTGCAAAATTTTAATGTAGATCCTTCGAATCATGAACTTAATCCACTGACACGAAGAACACCAAAATCAGTTAAGGTTTGACACGGTAGAAAACTACTTTGAATTGAATTTTCCGCTTTATGGAATTTGATGGCAAACTGAATAGACTTTACAAAGAGAACACAAGATAGGTATTTCTTGAGCACGATATTGAATATTTCAATATTCTAAGGGAAACAATATTTTAAAATGCAATGCTCAAAACTTCATAAGTATTTCAACACCGATTTTATATAACATCTTTCTAGTTGATTTTTAACTTTCATCTATGAGGTCGATTGTTTTGAGGTTAGGTAATCAAATCTACTTACTAAAGTTAGGATGCATAAAATTATTACGCAACATAATTCTCCTCTCGTTTCATAAAGCATAAATTTGAAAAAAATAGTTTTTATATATATGAATACTTATTGCTGTATTGCTGTGGGTATACACTTTGCTATTAACTGTTTCCCACGACTTTGCGTTTACTGCGGGTTTTTAATAATCCCGCCCGAACTCGTTATTTTCTCAGGATATAAAAATCCGACCCACTTTTGCATCCATATCTATTTATACTATAAATGCGAAACCGTGTCCGTTTCTTTTGTGTGGGATTTTTAAAACCCAAAATAAATGCGGACGAAGTCGCGGGAACCTAGCTAGTTTATAATGTTATACGGCTACGGATTTAACCAAAACGGTAAGGCAAATAACCCGAAAAAAATATAAGGTTCACGCAAAATTTATAACAATAATATGTAAAAACCATACAGTAAATAAGTTATTTCTTAGAATATATTAATATTTATAACGCATAAAATCAAAACCAACTTGAAATAAGTCAATCCCTTGTACATACATACTTTCTAATCGAAAGCCATCAAAGACTTTAACGGCCCTTATTGCTTTATCTTTCGGAAAATCTGAATTCGGATTAAAGGGCCCTCTGAAATCTATGTAAAATGCGTTTGTTCTCGCGCTTCTGAAATTGCTATCTATACAGTTTATGTAAAGCAAAGAGAGAATACGAACGTTTTCGAATTATCTTCGTGTTTATGTTAATGTAAAAGTAAAGAGACTGTTATATTAACACCATAATTATATTTCCTTTATGAACAGTATAACGCAAAGAAATCCTACTAATATTATAAATGTGAAGATATTTGATATTTGATGGTTCGCGGAGTATAGCAAATTAAGTTTTTATAGCACGTACTGGAGATTTTCTTCATTTTATATCATCTGCTACCCTGTGCTTACCCTCGCCACGCCACTGATCATGTATCCTTTGACGTGAATAAGAACATAGGCTCCCTTTTATTCCGATCGCTTAAGTAGTTTTCGAGGGAAAATTGATAATTATGTACGGGCAGACAGCTTCGAAATTTGGTATGCATGTCACATATGCAACGGAAAAAGACATGTCCTTTCTATACCGATCTCTCAAATAGTTCCCGTGGTCAGTTTAAAAATTAGCACGAGGTAATATTAGCACATAGGCTTCTTTTATACCTACCGGGAAATAATAGAGTTCCCGTTGGAATGAAAAAACTTAATCCACGCATAATCAAACTTAAGTCGCGGGTATCAGCTAGTATTTATATAAATTCTAGTACTGTTAAAACAAACTACCTTTCTGTTGACATTCAGCATTGAATTCACAAAGTCTGACAAATTTTACCTCCGCAGATGGCCGTGTTTATGTTTGTTTGTTTGTTTTTCGTTCCTTTACGCCCTTACTTTCAAACTAATCAGCTTGATTTTTGGTATAAGGTTATGGAAAGGAAGGAGAGTAACATAAACAGACTTTTTATCCCAGAATAATAATAATAATTAGCTTTATTGACTACAATATATATTTTGAATTGAAATATATCACATACAAATAAATATTTTTAAAACAATAACACGATAATTAAAAAGTACGTTGTTTCGTTGTGGTCAATAGGACACCTCCTCAGCTCTGTGTTGCAGAACCATGGCAGTAGGTACCTGCAAGTGCTGCCAAGGAATACTGCAACGCTGATTTTCAGTAGGAACCCAAGACAAACGGTTTCTACGGGATTTATAAAAAACCGCAACACAATTGCTGAGGCTTTGTTTTACAATTATAGTCCTTATTTTAAGGGTATTAAGGAAGGAAATTGGAATTAACTGTAATTTATACTGCTTTAAGCTATAACAGCGGTGATAGCTCAGTGGTTAGGACGTCAGCTTCACTTTCAGGCGGCCGATTTCGAATCCCAGCACGCATCTCTAACTTTGGTAAGTAATGTGCGTTTTAAGCAATTAAAATATCACTCGTGTCAACGGTAAAGGAAAACATCGTGAGGAAATCCGCATGCCTTAGTGTTGTCCTTTATGTTCCCAAAGGCGTGGGGAGTCCACCAAACCGCACCTGGCCACTGTGGTGGACTATGGTCTGAACCGTGCTCATTGTGGGAAGAGACCCGTGCCCACTTGGCCGGTAATGGGTTGATATGATGAAGCTATAGTAGTATAGCCCCTGAAACGGTAAACTCTCTTTGGAATTCTGACCATCGAAAGCCCACTGTATTTCGAGCTATGAGTTTTTACACAGAGATCTTATTCCCAAAGGATAATTTTCCATCACACGGAAGTGTGTCAATGTTTTTGTTAACGTCACGCTCTGAAAAGCTCGACAAAGGCCCAGAGGCATGGAGCAGAAAATTCGATTTTCTGGCCCGCGCCTCTTTAATGCGCGGTCCACATTAAGCCCAACCCTTTGGCTAATCAAACCTAGTAAGCCCAACTCGTCCAAAGTAATAGCCAAATCGAACTAAATTTAACTCCCCTAAAAATGCTTCTATAGCCACTAATTGATACTTAAAGAACATATGTTAACATTTATATTACAAATGTCTAAACGCGCATAGTAGAAACAGTATAGTAAAGAAAAAAATTACCCGCCGGCTGAACTGATGTTGCTGGCAATCCTTTATATCTCTCAATTAAGTTTGGGATATAATTAACGTGTCCACCTGCTAAAGAACGGGAACATGGAGTAGCAGAATTATATAATTTTTAAAAGGAGTTTGTATATCCTCTGTAAAGGGATATAATCGGGGATAAAATTTTATTATTTGGATATTATTTCCACTTGTTTGCCAGTGCTCTGAGAGAGAGTTGATAAAGCTGTGGGAAAAGATAATTTTTTTATCCTTTCCCCGGGGAGATAATTATCTCCGACCTAGCTGTGCTGGTGGTACTTAAAGGTTAATGTAGTAAAACAGCTTATATCAAGTTCTTTAACCGAGCTTTTAAGACCCAGTTTATCACACTCTCCCCGAAGGCCACGTAGGGCTTGGGACCAACAAGAACTTCCGTTTTCAAGCTTTACGAGAAATACACTCTAGATAGAGAGAACCTGGTAGGGTCGAAGTGATCAGATTATTCTATATGAAGTCAGTACAGTGCAATACAGTCAAGATTTTTCCGGTCTGGTTCTTATACAGGCTAGCCGATTATTCCGTTCACGAGATTACAATTTGACTTGGTAGATATTCATAATAGATCACTCAGATGCTTAGATCAATTTCAAAATCGGTGTTGACATTACAAGTGTAAGCCACGTCGCCCTGTGATAAGTACGTTTACAAAACATATGCCGATTAAAATTTTGTAAACGTCGTAAACTGTTATGGATATGGCCAAAATTAACAATGAGCAGACACCATAAGACAAAACCATAACATAAAAGTAGGTGCCAAACGCCCTTACGAACCACGCTATTAGGCAGTATCGTAATCATTCAACTTTAGTTTCGGATTTCTTCCTTCATGAGTGTCTAGAATACCAAGTTTATGCCAAGCTTCAAAACTGAAGATTCTTGATAGTAAAAGCTTTTGACGTGACAACGTCTTATAATTCGATGGATCCGGCTGCACGCACGAATAAACATGACGTATGCGGCGTTACCTCGCTCTGAGGCGTTCCATTCAAGGCTTGAAGTGCAAGCGAGAGCGCGGAACGAGCGACAAAGAGGCACAGTCGGCCTCCGCGTTCGACATCTGTCTCTCTCCTACTTGAGTGAGCGATGCGTCCGCGTGGACAGCTTCTATGCAATAAAACATTTACATGTTTTCGGCAAGGATGAAGTGCAGTGAAAAGTCAATGTAATGTCAATTGTTTATAGCAACGATAATATCTATCAAACAAATAAAATTAAAATTTTCTTTTGAAAAATGCTACCATTCCATCAGTATTTTCTTACGACGTTGTCACGTTCAACTATCGTCAGTAAGCCGACTTTGCAGACAACCAATTTTTGTGACAAAGTTCAGTTAAGTATTACCGCGATGCTTATTTTTCGGCCAAGGAGCATTACTGTGTTCCTTTCTGAACGGTCTGGTCTGGTGTTAACAGGCACATAAGGCTTATCACCTACGATTCAGATTGATGGATCGGAGCGGTACTTTATAGCATGTGTTCTTTGCATCACAGAGCATGCAATGTTGTTGTCTTAAAAGGCAATGGTTTTCCGTTTACCAACAGGGGGACAATCTGCTTGGTCCGTCAATTATTACTATTAACAAGGATAAACGGAAGGATCTCACAATGGTTCATGACCCAGATCTTATTATTTTTCTTCGTCTGCGTTTATTACGGTTTGTTTTCCTGTGACGAAAAGCCTATGTTACTCTGCGTCTCATCACCTGACTATATGCGAATAATTAATTTGATAGGTAGCTTATTATGATATTGAAGCATAATTTGCTATACTCCGCGAAAAGTAGGAGAACCTGTATGGTGTAATTTATAATTTCTTCAATTCTTATTTATACTCCACACAAACAGATCTTCAGCAATGTTCTACGCACGTTTCGCTCCGCAACCGGAGCATCCTCAGGAGATGTTGGCTTTGCAATTATTAATTGTAAAGATGGATATCATGGATTTCCGCAAAGTAACACCTGCTTCTATCCAATATAGGTAGCTTAGTTCTAACTATTGTTATAGTTGTTATTGGTGTGCATGTTTGTTTTTTCTACGCTAGAGCGTAAAGGAAGAAAAAAACAAACAAGCACACAAACACAATTTCACATTCATAATATACCTTTTTTCAACTGTTGGTGTCGTTTTTTCTACAAAGGTAGAATAAGGCGAAAGACAAAATTATTGATAAGATTTTTATCTTGTTACGCCAAAGTACTCGTAGTATAACTTCTAACGCGTGTACATAGGTACACACACGTTTTTGACTCGCAACCTCAATGTATACTACTTGTAGGGAGTTGCATGGAATGCATTGTCATTTACAAGGAATCCGTACATAAACAAGAACCGCGAGCGTTGTTTCACAGTAGTCTTTAAGTCGCCAATATTACAGGGGTGGCGCGCGTACCAGATGTTGCGATGTGGGTCGCGAGCTGATAAATGGCCGCGAGCCGGAGGGAATATCGTATCTACAGAATAATGGCTCCTATCTACGAAATAAAGGCTTGCCGCTGCCCGTTAGCCTGCTGCGATGTAAGTTACAAACAGCCAACCTTTCATTATATACAATGTATAGATGAAGCTTTTTTATTTGCTATAATTTTTAAACCCGGGGTGTTTATTTATTTATTTATGGACAATCAACAAGTTACAATAATTCTTATAAAACTAAACAAAAAATGAAAAAAATATATTAATGTTATCTTGTAGACCCATTAAGAGCCTGCCACAACCTGCGAATAAAAAACTAGAATGTCAGTTAGAAGGAGGAAAACGATATAAATAAAAAAAAAAAAAAAAAAAAAAAAAAGAAGAGAGACATAAACTAACCGGATTTAGCGCCGCGAACAAAGACATACATTTTAGAATAAATTACAAAAAAAAAACTTAAATGATATATAAAATAATATTTAATTATATTAAAAAAAGCCGATAATATATACTAAAGAACAAAACTAACAAAACTTATCCAAAAAAGAACAAAGGAAAAAAAACTAAGTTTAAACAATATTCACATATTTATCGCAATATTCATCACACTATTGCGATAGGAAGAGGTCCTTTAGTTTTTTTTTAAATTTAGCAAGACTATCCCCTATAATGGCAATGTCAAGCACTTTATTTTTATATTTAAAAGAGTTTAATAAAGTTTCGAAATTCTTTTTTTTTATTATAATGTTCACCAATAGCCTAAGTTAGTGAATCTTTTTTTTCCATAGAAATAACCTAAATCGTTAGGTGACTCGGTTTAGTGAAAACCGGGCATAATTACTTAACGGTCACCTTAAGGCAATAAATTATGGCATACCTACTAAACAGTTTAACGCTGACTAGCTTTTATGAGAAAATAATGAATAGATGGGATCCCATTGACCTGTATGGAGAATTCGAGAGAGAACCATACGAGCTAAGATGGAAGATTTGTACCACGTTAATAAAGGTGAGCGAGCCTACGGTGGCTAATGTGTCGTTATGGGCCATCCTGAAAAATTTCATCTCCCTTAATAACAACATTTTCAAACTAAATTCAACTGTATGCGTCCAACTTTAGGGCTTAATTTTCAATAGATAGCACGAGCAAAATCGTTTACGCATCGGACTGAACAGCCTGGCGTTTCAGGCTCCCAAGTTTTTCACTCGAAATTAGCCCTTATTGTCTGTAAGTTTCGGACTTTATTCGCCTGAAAGTTGTGACCGACAGTTTCGATCGCCAGAAACTTTATGTCGAGTGGTTAGGCCTAATATTACATTTTCTAAAGAGAATATCAAATATAAAATTTGGATCTAAAGATATTGAGATGAAAACAATGATTAGATAATGATGATAGAAATACCTAAGTAATATAAAAGGAACCATTTATTGCAAAAGTACTATGTAAATCTTACTAGCCTTAAAGGCTAAAAAAATCAAAGCATCTTCCTGCAACAAATTAGCAACAAATTGACCCTTATTTGCTTGATTGATCAGTCGACATTCAGTGATTCCCACGCTATCTTAATGTAAAGTTAGCGTTATTGCCGATTTTATGCGATCGGTTAGAGCAAAAAAATTAACTTTTTAGCAACTAATTAGCAACAAAAAAGCAACAAATTTCGGTGTTTTTTTTTTCAATTTCGCTAATTTTACGTCGCCATTTTTTTAGACTTTCGCTATCATAATATAAAGTTAGCGTTATTGCCGATTTTATGCGATCGGTTAGAGCAAAAAAATTAACTTTTTAGCAACTAATTAGCAACAAAAAAGCAACAAATTTCGGTGTTTTTTTTTTCAATTTCGCTAATTTTACGTCGCCATTTTTTTAGACTTTCGCTATCATAATATAAAGTTAGCGTTATTGCCGATTTTATGCGATCGGTTAGAGCAAAAAAATTAACTTTTTAGCAACTAATTAGCAACAAAAAAGCAACAAATTTCGGTGTTTTTTTTTTCAATTTCGCTAATTTTACGTCGCCATTTTTTTAGACTTTCGCTATCATAATATAAAGTTAGCGTTATTGCCGATTTTATGCGATCGGTTAGAGCAAAAAAATTAACTTTTTAGCAACTAATTAGCAACAAAAAAGCAACAAATTTCGGTGTTTTTTTTTTCAATTTCGCTAATTTTACGTCGCCATTTTTTTAGACTTCTAGCCTTAATAGATACATAGATGTATTTTTTTTTTTTAATTATCCTACTAAAAGCAATAATTGATTTTGGAGTTTTAAATAAATTAGAAAGAAGCATATATATAAAGACTACGCAGAGAAGACCCCAAATAATAAGCACAGCTTGATCAAGCACAAACTGCAGAGTTAGCAGTCCAGCGTTGTTCAGCCTCGTGCTTCGGAGAGCACGTTTAGCCTTAGATCCCGTTTGTCCCGCTAGTAGTCCGATATCAATAAATATTAAGCCAAAAATAATTAATTAAACAATAAATAAATTCTCGTTAGTAGTGGAGTGTTATATAATATCAAAATTAATATCTATCTAATCTTATATTAATTTTAGCTGTATTATTGTTTTAGAGATGTATTTATATTTAATTAATTATTCAAACCTGTATGGTTTCATCATAGGAGTAGTTGCGGCTGGAAGCCGCAGAGCTCATCTCACTGGCGCTCGCGCGTTTGCGGCGACCACATCTGAAACAATTATTATAATAACTATTAATAATTTATAATACCTACTTCAAATATAATCATAATTATCATATTATATAAATATATATACGGCAGAGAAATAATAGAAAATAACATAAAACTTCCATATCTACGGAGCAATATAACTGTATATTAGAAAATACAGATTAATATCAATTAGAGTATTTAATTGGATTATTCGGTGGCCAACCGTTCCTAAACGATGATTTTTTTTAAATTTAAACCGGACCAGACCAATAGACTGTATTGTGTAGCCACCTTAAAATCAACATGATTGATCTCGACGATATCGTCGGTCAATATTACGTTTAGCATTCCGTCTCGGGATACCTTACAAAACTTACTATTATTTCGATGAAGTTACTCATTCGGACTGACGCTTGGTTAAAGCCGATCGCACATCGAAAGTTTTTAGCTTGGGCGATTTCGAACTATCATTCGGATTTTGAATTTTGAATACTGACTCGATAGACAGACAAAATTCCTCCGTACAACACGGGCTTCCTGACATAATGTACAGTAGTGAAATCAGAATCAAAATAAATAGCTACGCCGTAAGAGGTAATAATATTAATATATATGTGAGTGTGTGAGTCAAGATTTTTTTCTCACTAGGAATATATAATAACTAAGTAACTAAAATGACAGTTTTGGAAATATACGCAGAATCATTTTAAAATTACAGACTAAAAATTATGATTTTAATGAGCTGCTTCGAAGCGGCTAAGCAACTGGCTATGGATCGCTAAAACGAAGAAAGGTAAACATGATTTGGTCAGTCTCTATGGTACCACCAGTCTTAACAGTAAAGTTACCTGGCAGACATAATCCGCGACAAAAAAAAAACTCTTCAGCCTAATTTAATTATATATATTTTATTTACCGTACAAAACTTTTGCTCCGATGCCGTGTGTCCCAAGTAGATTTTTACAGTACAGCGCATAATTAAATTTGTCAATTTTCCTATTAATAATTTCGATTATTAAAATTTGCTTATCCGGTCCGAATCCCGTCAAATTACCCGAAGGGCAAAGCCCATAAGGTAGTCTTTAATGTGCTATCAGCATTATTTGTAAAAATGACACGCATCCGTACAAGTGGGTGAAAATTAAACCGTATCGTAGCAGATGTCGGTCGAAGTCGCTGAAACTCGTCCGAGGGCTCATGAATAATTAAACTGAGGCGATAACTCACCAGCCACCCCGCGGTCTGCGGACGTAGCACTTCAAGGAAACGTCGTTTTATGGCTTAATTAGTTACATCTCGACGATTCTAAGTTGCCAGTACGAAATAAATATTAAAAGAACGTTTTTATCAAGTATTAAATATATAGGAATTGGGAGTTAGTTGAAAAGCCCGACTACACTCGGCAATACAAAGACGAGACATACGCAAATACAAGAAATTTCGGAGTAATCGGAGCCATTTGAACAGAATTATTTGATTTAACATTCTTAATTCATCAATTAAAAATTAAAACCAAACAATCTGAGTATTCGAATGTATCGAAAATATATTATAAATATTGTTACTTTTACAATCACTCTCCACAGCCTTTAAATATTAAGGAAAAAATGCTTTAAAAAAATTTAATAATTCTAATTATTGCATTCGAATGAATAAAATCTTTTTTTAAGGATTCATCATCATCATCATCATCACTTCAATAGGTTGAAGTCCACTGGTTTGGAACTCTCTACAAAAGACCTATGTTCGGACTTTTTTAGGGAGTTCTAATGTAAATGACTCAAACGTTTTTAATTTTCAAAAAATCTAATCAATTTTTGAGAATGCGAATAATTGAAAAGCGCAACTTTTGAATTATTCGTTTTCTCAAATATTGATTGGAATCCAACTATTTAATTGTTATTACATAAAAGACTTAGTATTTACACACACCATCCACGCGTATTATGTTTACATATAAAAATAAATGCCTTAAATTATTACCTAAACATGGCAGCATTAGTTGAACCAAAATAAGAACTAAGGCATGCGGAAGGCCAGGGTTTACGATTATTGTCGGCATAATTATACAAACACGAGTGCGACACTAAAGATTCCCAGCCGTTTGAAGTTACACGAAGGTAAACTTAATTAAGGCCGAAGCTTAAAAAGGCTAATTAAAGGGGAATTACAACTGAATGTTTGAGTTCTCTACATTGCCGTTACAAATAGAGCACAGAATAAAAAAACATTTGAATCTTACACTGAGGATTTTTCAGTTCACCGACAATAACTTTTATTGCATCTTTTCATGGTAAGAAATTTAATGTTGCCAATTCTATGGCACTCAAATCTCAACTAAACGAAATTGACAGTGTCTAAAAATAGTACTATCCCGTTCCACAAATAACACAATGAATGCGCTGAGGCTTTCAGTGGATTATTAAATAGTAGGTAACGGGTATGATGCTACCGGCAATTTTGGAATTTATAATTTTTGGTCTGGTCTGGTCTGGGACGCTTTGGTGGCACGATGTCACGTTGAAACCGATTCGGAGCACGGGTTGAATATAATTGCCTCTAGCTTACTTACTTATCACTAACCACCAAATGATATTGCAGTAAAGGGCTAGCTTGAGGTTCAAAAACTTGGCCAGGAGCTATAAGACACCGACCATGAATAAAAAACAGTTCACCATTTAAGGACGGCTGTGGTTTGTGTCTTTACATTAAACCTCTTGTAGCCTTTGTTACTCTCCGTCCGTTCTACTAACTCTATGCCAAAAATCAACTAGATTAGTCATTAGTAAGGGGTTGAAGGAAGGACCAATTTAGTAATAGTTATAGTATGCTTTTACTACTCCTATGATAAGTACAGGAATTAAAGCTAGCAATGCAACTCCTTTTAACATATTTAAACAAACTACAGAGGTTTGGGAGAAAAGTATATTTTATAAATAACTTCAATGTACAGAATTAGACCGTTTACAGTTTAAGTATAATTACCTTTAGACAAGCTGTACCCGTGACTGCGCCCACTTATAGTGTATGCATTTTCCCTATAAATGTTGGAACAATATATTATTATGAATATAAGTATGTTTTCTTTGTGTATATTGCAATACTTAAGTACAGTTTTTTATCAAAATTAGTTCAGTAAATGAACAGATTTTAAAGTAGGATCTCTACCTTTTACTGATGTTAAAAAATAGACTATGACGTTACTCTCTGTTTCTCCAAATGTCATAAAAAACAGTCGCCGAGTAAAAGGAGCACAGACCATCCAACAGACTTTACATTAATATTATAAAGGTAATAGTTAGTATGTAAGTCTGTATTATTCTTATTCTTGTTCTTTTCTTCCTATTCTTCTCACGCCGAAAATACTTAACCAGTTTGCCTGATGAAATTGAATTAAATTCTATTTCAAAAAAAAATCTATTTCACGTCGATGAATATAGATAGCTATAGCTATAAATTTCCATAGCAAACTGCCTCGAAATTTCATTTTACTAGTTGAATAAGCCTACACAAAAAAAAAGGAACCAAAAAGGAACACGGGTCTCTTCTCAGAATGAGAAGGGTTTAAACCGTAGTCCACCACGCTGGCTCGCGTGGATTGGTAGTCTCCACACGTATAGGATAGAAGTAGGCGTTACATCGCGGAAAACCATGATATATTATGAAAATTAAGCTTAGTTTGTTATACTCCGCAAAAAGCAGGAGAATCTGTATGGTGTTAGTTAATTTCTTCACTCCTTATACTCCACACCGTTTAACCGAAACCGGAGCATCTTCAGATGATGTTGACTTTACAATGAATAATTGTCCCACGGCTCCACACGTCATTAAAACGTTATGTAGAACTTTCAGGCATCCGGGTTTCCCTACGACGTTTTCCTTCACCGGTAAAGCAAGTGATATTTTAATTGCTTAAATTTAAATATAATCAATGAAAATATGCAATGTACGCACATAACTCCTAAAAGATACAGGTTCGTGCCGGAGATCGAACTGTGTCCGGGATCCAGACCAAAGCTGTAACCTCTAGGCTACCACTTCTTACCTGTATACGTAATACCAAATAAAATAACGTGTGGTACAGACTTACCTACCGCGGATAAACCGCGGGGTTCAGCTGGTTTATAATAATAGTATGTGATCTCAAATCCCTGAAAATTGGGAAGCGTGGAAGATTTGGTCAGATAAGGATTTCGAGATCAAAGCCTCCGCCGGGGATAAAAAAGTGTGGCCGACATCGATCCGCTACGTTGTCATTCCCGTCACGGTTAGCAGCCTACTGCGCCGTCGCCATGGCAACGTACACTTACAGGCAAAAGTGTTTTTGATCGAGAAACAGTTTATTTTCTAAACATTATTATCGGCAACTCTAGGAAACCTGATTACATCTTTCAAAATCAAATAGTAACGGACTTTCTGTGGCACAGAATTATACCATGCGAACGCAATGCAATTTGTGACGTAAATTTTGTCACACCAGTTCTGGCAAATTATAGCTAAAGGTTGAATCGCACTGAAGAGTGCATAAATGTTTCATAAGAAATCGTTCGAAGAACCTAAGCTGCACTTCAAGAGCGGTGTTGTTCACTCACACACCAATTCAGTTCAGTTAAGTAGTTCATATCATTTTTACGTATCAATTTTTTTTGATTTTTGTCAGTGAAGTATCGATAAAATAGTTTATTTTAGACTAAAATTCTTGGTAATGACCTAATCATCTTGGTATTTTGAATAAAATTATTAAATTATTAACTATTTATTTATTGATGGTAACCTATTAAGTATTACCTACAAACCTGGTGGAGTGACCTGAAATTATACTTCAAACATTGGAACTAGAACTCATAGATAAACAGACCTAGGTAAATCTAGTTTGAGCTCGTTTTATGTGACCTTACCTGTGGGACCTGCCAGTAACTCCACTCCACTGACACTTACTCTAACATCTGAAATTCTGGTGGAGTAGAGCTACTCATAGGTATATCGAGTTGGGGCTAGTTTTTATCGTTACAATAAGACCTTATCTGCGGACCAGGTAGTACTGTTGGCAAAGTTAATCTGATCACGATTAAAAAGTTATCCAAGATTAACGTTTAAAATTAATTAAATCGTATTAAAAAATTTCTGATTAACATTAATTTAATCATAATCTCGTAATAGGTAATTACGATTTAAAAAACTTTTTATAAATTGAAATCCAAAGTATAATTAAGCTCAAGTAACATGCCCAGGTTACTGGCAAAAATTTCTTACCAGAGCCACTGGCCCAAGTTACTGTTGCAAGTTACTTGCATGAGCTACTAGAGCAAGCTACTGACTCAAGTTACTAGCTAAAGTTAATTGCACAAATTAACGAAGGTTTAATTAGCTCAGCACAATCGATGATAGCCTAGTTGTTAGGACTCCGGCCTAACTTCGGGAGGGCCGAGTTCGAAATCCAGCATTTTTAGCAATTAAATATCACTTGCTTTAACGAAAGTTAAAGTGAAGGAGGACATATCCATAATGTTCTCAAAGGCACGTGAAATCTGCACTTGGCCAGCGTGGTTGGCTATGGCTTTAATCGTTTTATTTCTTAGAGGATAACTGTGCTCTGTAGAAACGAATACTGAGTTTTGAATTCAAAAATTGAATTCAAAATTGGTTTTTTTTCATGAAAGCTTTTTTTTATAGACTGTACTAACGAGCCGCCCGAAATATGTTACTTTTACTTTGCAAACTTTGCTTAGGACTTTCGCTTTAAACAAACATTTATCACAATTCAGTTAAGTTTGTTTATCAGAAGCAAGTTTGTACAAAGTCTTCGGAGAATAAGGGTTGATCTGCTGGGACTTTAAGTATAAAATATACAAGCATTTTTGTACTTTATACACACTTTTGTTGTACCTACACCACATAAAAGTACGGAAAATATTAAAACTTTAATCAATACTTTTTACTAATTTAAATACCAATGTTCAGCATAAACGCAGATTTACCTAAATGATTTTCATGTTTAGTTATAAACTGAGTCATAAACTTATATAAGTTGCCTGGAGGAGACCTCTTAAAGCGATAAGACCGCCTTTGTGCATTTTTATTTTTCTTGTATTTCTGTTTTCAATATATATTTCCTTTATCCCTTAATTGTGTGCAATAGAGAATTTGTCTATCTATCTATCTATCTATCTATCTATCTAGAAACACAATTTAAATCACGTTTTATTAGTCGCATACCTTCTTTTATTGCATCATAGGTATTAAATATTATTTCCTTACTTACTTTTGCTTTCATGAATTATTGGTTTGCGTAAATTTTAATTGGTTAAATACGGCCGCATTTCGTGAACGCAAAATATTTAACACAGGAAATAGTAATTAAACCGTGAAAATTCTAAGCATAATTAATAAATTGAAATTAGACGGGGGAAAATTAAACCAGTACAGTGTTTGGTGTTTACGTTACAAAAAAAAAGGGTTTCATGTAACTGCTTGCCAATTGGTACCTCAGGGCAACTTCTACTTAATAGACGAAATTTAAATATTTATCAATATGTATTATGTAGGTATGGCAATGCCTAGTCTTTACAAAAAAAATGACGTTTTTTACTCTTAGTTAAAATAACTATAAATCTTGCCATAAATAAAGTTACAAGAATATCATGTACAACCTACACAAAACATTTATGACCGCAGAGTGCGTATAGTTTTACATTCATATATGTACTTACATAAAAGCAATTTCATAATCTTATTCAAATGATCTCCAGATTGGCGCGAAAATTAATGTTTTTAAGAAAACGTAACAGGTTCCAAATTCAAATATTATGTTATTGCTCTTTTTTACTGTAATACACAGAATACAGTTTGTTCTATATTCTAAATTATAGTACTATTTATATCAAGACTGTGTATTAACAACAAATATACGGCGTCCGCATGATTACTTAAAAGTACGAGTATGTTACCTTATTGCGTTCTGCGTGTGACCAATACTAAGAAGCATGCGTTTGGGCAACAATCTTCTTTTGAGATTCTACAGTTTGAGTTCTACATTTTACCTCTAATGTTCTAAACGCTAACCAAAAAATGGGGAAAATGGGGAAAGTTTGAGAGCTAGCAACACTCCGCGAGTATGAAGTGATTCAGGGTCTTTGTTTTTGGACACAATGCACTGCATGCAATAATGGCTTAATGAGAATTCTTGTGGCTCTGTTTATAGGCGTTGGGGTACCATTAACCATCAGGTGAGCGATCTACTTGATCCTCTAATTATTACTTGGGATGGCATAACTTCTGACCAATACGGGACATTTTCTCGATATGCGGCTTTTCAACTATACCATAAAGGTATACATGGAATACATGTGTAAGTGATCTAAACCGTATCAAAAGATTCTTTATTTTATTCTTTTTAAGTTTATTTTAGCAGTTACTCTGCTCTTAAAGTAGTATTTTCTAGATATACGGGAAAAACCGGGGCATCAGTCAGGGTATGCACAGGGTATGCAGTTGATATAAAATGAAGAAAATCTCCAGTACAAGTCATACAAACTTTAGGGTAGTCTTTCTATACCTCATACAATGCCTATCCTCATGTTTTGTATAACCTGTACTGGAGATTTTTTAAAGTATGCACGCCACTGCGGGGCATGTAGTACCTATTACGGGACGGGAGGGCCAAATTCGGTGACTGTCCTGTTTTACGGGACGTAATGCAACTGTTGCTATAAAAAAGTACTCACTTTATAAGTTAAACAAAACTAAAAAAAATTGTATTGACTAAAATTATTTTTGAGAAAGTCAAGAAACTTACACCATAATTCCGCTGATGGATCCTACAACTCCTACAAGATGCGTGCGCGCACTCCACGACACCCCGCGGGCTATAAATACACCGGACGGAAGCATCGGCCTTCCCGCTTCACCTTTTTGACATTTGTTTACCTTTCTAGCGGTTTTTAACCCTTGCTTAGTTACTCTACTCTCGTAAAATATCCGTACCTAAAGTGTATTAATTTATATATCAGAAATACCTAATCATCATATCCTTTGTATTCATCAGCGATAAAGTTTTTACTCGGCTTGAAAAGGTAAGGTAATAATATGTTCGACTGAATGTATTTTTTTATGTTTGTTTACCGATTTCTCCGTCCATTTTAGAACGATTTTGTAAATTACGATCCAACCTCTGATAAGTCAGAATAAGATGAGAGGTTATATACACGTATATGCTACAAACAAAACTCGAATGAGAGGAGAGCTGTGTCCAGCAGTGACCATAATGAATAAAAAGTGTATGTGTAATTGTATGTAATAAAAGTTGCATAAAATATGCGTGCGCTTGCTACAAAGTGAGTTACATAGCTGTGCACAGGTTGCAAAGCGGAAGGTGGAGTACGGCTGTGGTACAACTTCGAGAACACTTCAAATTATTAAGGGCTATCAGCGACCTCTTAGACCGCCTGCCGTCGCGTCACCCTGTCTAGCGTCTACGGAAATGCCTCTACATAGCTCGCCCGCGTGTCGCGAGAGGCGAATTTTTCACAGATAAATAAGGGAAAAGTAGTATACGTAGTAAAAAAAAGTTATGTTTAAATCCCCTGGGACCGTCACCTGCGCGGGTATTCATCATCATCATTAGATACCTGCCCACTACAGGGCTCGGATCCAGTGGCGTGCACAGGGTCTTCGACCAGGGTATGCATAAAGCAGATATAGTATAAAATAGAAATATTCCCCTCCATGATGAGCTATATAAAATAATTTGTGTATGTAATGCTTGTGTGCATGTATGAAGTGCACGCCACTGCTTGTCTTCGAAAGTAAAGGAGAAGTTCTTACCACCGTCACCGCTGTACGGGTGCTTTTCTGGGATAGAAAATTACTTATTTCCATCTCAAGGATGCATCATGCATGTCGCATGTCATATAGGTACGTTTGTACCTAATTTCATCAAGGTCGATGCTGTGGTTGACTAAACAAACAAACAGACAGACATTCGCATTTATAAAGTTTGTATGGATAAGAGACACTTGGATTTTAATAAAGTTTAAAAAACATAGATTACTCCTTGCAACGATCAAACCTCTGATACGTAGGTATAGATAATTGGTAAAACTCAAAACATGTTCATTAAAACTTATTTTCTAATGTTATTGGGTAGGTATAATGGTATATAGCTATTTATAAAACTCTGTCATAGTTACGCACATATTATTAGGTTATTTAAACATAAATATCTATTCCATGCCTTTTCTTCGCAGTGAAACTTTATGATTTATAGTCTTTTATAGTCTATTTAACTTTCAATGTATGTTACTTACTGCCAACTAAAATAATTTCTGAGTACCTACCTTTCTTAAAATAAGTTTATGTATACCACCTGCAAAAAAAGCCTGAACTAGTTTCCTACTTCGCAAAACTTACCCCTGTTGTCATCGTTTCAGCGAACTCCACATCTCTGATCTCACCAATACTTTGTCTAAACACGACATTCAAGTAATGCGCCACTATTATCATAAGGGTTATATTTCAAAGTACTTAGCACGGCTTTGCCGGCAGTAAAAACAACAAATATACGTTAAAAACAGACTTGTAATTCAAACTGCTCAAAATAATAGCTCAACACTAGATATTCAGTGCATCATAAAACAATATTGAAAGTTTAAAGTCTTCTGTCTTATAAACACAACAATGTTTATATTAACAGCTGGTTTACGTAACGATCAAAACACCGCCCTACGGACAGGGAACACGGAAGGACTGAATCGCCTGAAAGTAACCAAGTTATGTCCAGCTATGTTGAGGTCCCACACTCCTGTTGTACCTACCTATGATGAGTCCATATCATGTTGACGAATTGTGTTTAAAAGAGTGCACTCTAGTGGTAAGCAGTGAAACTACTACCTTAACAGCAATTTTGATTACAAGTATCACTTTACATAGTTGTTTACGATCGACACGTAATTCGAGTACTATACAATAGATGGCGCTGTTAATTTTTAGCAACAATTATTAATCTATTATTGATAGAAACTTCTTAAGCTAGCATTATATATCTGTTATTGGTACAATATAAAGTTTCTTTGATTTTAAGCTATTTGCAAAAATAAGAATTTAATGCTATCTTATAATAACTCTGGCACAAAGAAAACCGGAAACTTTCAAAGTCAAACTGACATTTGGTTTTTGGTGTTTGTTTTGAATTTTTTGACAGATTGTCTTCCGACTGTTTTTCGATCTAGTGTTAATTATTTAGTAAAACTGAAAACATCACATTTGCAAACTACACTAAATATCCATCACACATTTTTATAATTAAAAGGTGTCAGATTTATGACCTTCATTAATCAAAATGGTGAAAGTATGGAAATTGGGTCTTATAAGCTACGATACGGCGTACAAAATACAGTCTTCCATAGCACGAAAGCACCTTGAAGCTATGATGAAAGGAGTGAATGGAGACTACGACACTCTGTTATTCGTAGAACATAAGCCGGTCTATACTGTAGGTGAGAAATTAAAATTATAACCTCAGTTCATTACAACCTTTGCAGTCTCAAAAATTTAAATAAAAGAGACCAATAGAGAGTTTTTTGTTTAAAAAACGTTTACTTAAAACCTAGCTCTCTGCTATGAGAGAAGTCTCTGCCCTCTGCGTAGATGTGAGACTGCTAAGTTGCCAATTATTTCTTTTTTACGATATATAATTATTTTTCATAAATTATGATGAGTTATGTTTCTTTACTTATATTTTAAGAAAGAGATTATTATTTTTACAATTAATTTCACTTAAAGTTAACCCTTGACTGCAAGTTCACTTATGTAATGGTAAGTGATAATACAGTCTAAAATGGTATGTGGATGGTGGTGGGCTAACTAATTAGGCTTGCTCGGTTTCTATGTGGAGTTGTACCAGAATGCTCAGGTACTTGCTGGCATGACTTTGTTGTAATGGACAAACTTTTAATAAATGTCAAACAAAATCAAAATAATTAGGAGCATGCCTAGAGTGCACTGCAATCATACTAAACCTAGGAATATATTTATTTTAGTTGATGTTTTAAAATTCTTCTATTTTTATAGTAAAGAATCTCAAATATTAAGTTTTGTCTTGTAATCTGTAAACATAATATGTTACCTATTTCTGTTAACCAAAATAAAATATTCAGCTCCATACACTGCTTGATCTATTTTTGGAAGTTATGGTATAGTATTTTATTTTTTAGAACCAAAAATGTTTTTCTTCTGTTCCTGGCTCTGTCTCCGTATTTTGGTTGGCCTGTTGTATGTGCAAAAAAATGTTCACCCTCATCTAATTAAAATTTGTTACAAAGATTAGTAAGTTAGGTTGTCTTTAACTTATCTGAATCTCTAGGTATACGAGATGAAACCCCCAAAGAAGACATAATAAGACTCAAGAATTTAGGAGCAGAGTTTCGCAAAACAAATAGAGGTGGCCTAATCACATTTCACGGACCAGGACAATTAGTTGCATACCCAATTATTAATTTGAAACACTTCAAAACAAGTGTTCGGTGGTATGTTAACAGTTTAGAAGAGACTGTTATAAACATGTGTAATGAACTAGGTAAGTTGTATTAGGATGGAAAGAAAATGTTTTATCATTAGCAGCTGATGACCACCCAACCATAGGGCATATGTGTCTCCTCTCTAGTTTGAAAGAGCGTAATTCTAAAGTATCTTTTTTATCCCCTTTGTACGCTCAGGTTGCCTTTAAAAGATGACTTTTAGTGATAAGGCCAGATTTGCACCCCAGCACTAAGTATTATTACTGTTATCCTTGTGTTTTTGCTTTTGTGTCGTGTTGCAATAAAGTTTTTCTATACTATTCTATTCGATCCACCTCACTGGCAAAGTGTAGATAAGAAAACATTATCACCAAATGTTGACATGTGTGATCCCACAATATATATTTCACTAATATATGGATATAAGGATCTTTGCCAAAAATCAAAATTAAAGCAATTCTATACCAAAATTTATTGTTGTAGGTATAAAAGCTGCTCGATCACCACATACAGGCGTTTGGGTTGACGATAACAAAATTGCAGCCATTGGCATACACGCATCCAGGTATGTCACTACACATGGAATCTCTTTGAATTGTGACAATGATCTATCATGGTTCGAGCATATTGACCCTTGTGGGATTGAAGATAAAGGTGTTACTTCTTTGACCAGAGAAACGGGTGTTATGTGCACGACTGATAAAATGATGCCAATATTTTTAAAGAACTTTGAAAAAGTTTTTGGCTGCAATACTGAGCAGCTAGAAACTAACCTCCAAAAAGAAATACTGGACAGTCTTTATAGCAAATTGTTGGTTGATGCAATGTAGGCATCTCAGCAAGAAAAATTAGTGTTTGTATTAGATAAAATCTCTTAGTTGTTTCTTATTTATAAGTATTTAATACTGATTGTTCTGTTATAGTTTACAAATGTGATGAAATAAAAAATAGTATGATTTGTACAAATTTATTTCATTTATAAAATAAAATAAGAAAATAAATAAGTGTATTATGAGTAATTCTAAATAAATAAAAAAGAAATCTCAAGTTGGGTTAAGAGAAACACCGGTACACTGATTAAATTGTATAAAATAAATTCCAATTTCTGCAGAACCCAACTGAAAGTCCTATAATTTAAAAGAAATAATAACTGTTAGCGTCAAGCGACAGATAACAGTATATTTACAAGATTGTTTTTTCACTCTAAAAAGATTTATTAAATAATTGTTACAAGTATAAATGCGTTTAAGTAATTAATGGGCACAATAAAATTAATTAAGTACTCCTAAATAATAGTAATTCTTTAACCTAGAGAAGTTCTGCCAATTTAATTCTTAACTAGTCATTATAAAAATTCAGAATATTCCCCTTAAATCCATAGGCTAATAATAAATTATAAAATTTTCGGGGAATATTCCAAAAGAGCTAAAGTTTCAAAATTGTTCTAGCTATAGCTTATTCAATAATAAATGCAAAGTCAGAATGCATACTAAATCCGTATACTTAGGCACCTATCGTCTATATTACCTAAATTTGATGAGACTTTATGATATAATAAGCATTACAACATCATTTGAAAAAATTTCAATTTAATATTTACGACAAGTTGTACCTCTATTCATAAAACTACTTATAAAAAATATTAAATGCTTTAAAATGCAATGGGTTACCTTCAGGTAAATGCAAAACACGCGGTGGTTACATTTCATTCGACATATTCGGTCACCACAATATCTTAACCTACGAAATGGACGGATATAATGACATGAACGTTACATTATGGAATTTCGAATCAGTCATTTGTATCACAAGTTCCTCAGTAATACAGGCATTGGAACGTTACGAAATTTGTTTAAGACCGCAAATTATTGCTATGGCCCCTTGGATAAAGTAGATTATGACATATGCTTCGGAGGTGTCAGCCATTTACGCATGTAATAGCAAAAGATTGTGGCGATGTATAAGAGCACTAAGAGTGCACAAGCAACTCCCAGTAATAACACCGAAGCCTTGCTGGGACATGGCTCTACAATCGTAACTGTTTTTTCTGCAAGAGACAAAAATAAAACATTAAAACATTGTTTGAACATTTAAACGTCATGCAGTGTTTTCATAAAAACTCGTAGATTTGAATTTTGTGAAGATGAAAATATTCTAGTGATGAAAACAAATAAATTTATTAAATGAAACAACTTAATCCAGATCTGTGAACAAAATTCTTACCGCCAAAGTTAGTTTCCGATGCAGTGCCACCTGGCTTATCTGACCTTAAGAAGTCAGTGCTCTGTCGCTCATCACCAAAATCGAGAACTAGGATCTCTTGGGAGATATTCATATCTTCCTCTTGGTTGTGCGGTTCACCTGTTTCGTTCTGAGGCAACGAACGTCTCTTTCTGCCCCAGGACTCAATCGATTCTCTTCCCCATTCGCACATTGCCTGAAATATATAATTAACAAAATTAAACATCATGTTTTAAGGCTAATGGATTATAGCTTAGTTTGTATTTTGTTGATGAACAAGTAGGTAACTACAGTAAATAAGAAGTGTAATTTCCCAAGACGATGACATCATATGGCATCAGTGAAATCAGCGTAACAAAATAGTTCATTTAAATTAATGGGCGTTAGAATTAAAAGGTTAGTCTATCTTAATTATATATTTATTTATATATTGCAGTGCGTTGCGCAAAAACTCCAGAATTGCTCAACCCATTTGTATTTCTTATATTTTGATCGCCACAATAGTCAGTCGAAATTAGTAATTTTGTATGGGAATTGCCACTTCGGATTACTTTAATAGATGAGAGTCGTTATATGGTACGAAGTACTTCAGGTCGGCACTATCATGTCAACCAATGGATGTGCATTGCTGGACATAGTTCTGGTGAAGAGAGTTCAAAAATACCGCAGTCCTGTGCATCTTAGGTCCAGCGGCTCCCTGCGACTCGTTTTCCCTATCCTCCTCGTCGCGTCGGGAGTCTACCAACGCTGCGTTTACCGATGCGAGGTCGCCATTCCAGCACCTTAACATCCATCGGTTTTCCGAGCCACGTTGTCCGCTCATTGCCACTTCAGCTTTGCGACTCGTATGTAACTCTAATGCGCTATGTAGGTAACTCTGGTTCTTTTAGAAAGTTACCTACATAGGATCTCTTCATTTTTGACTTGATCACGTAGAGTTACTCCTAGCATAACTCTCTCTATCGCCCGCTCGTGACTCTGAGTGTTCTTATAAGACTCGCACTCAGCGACCATCAAGTATACAATAAATACCTGTACTGATAACTACTCACAGGCTCACAAGGTCCAAGGCAGTATTTGACGTTGCACTGGAATATGACACCGTAAGATTCAGTGAATCTGAATGCTTCGTACACTGACTGGAGAGCGTTGCCGTCGGGTGAGAACGCTGGGAATATCGAAGGATCAACTGGACATCTGGAAAAATGTACATACTATCTGAGTTTCGGTTGAAGTATATACTATAATAACAAATAGCTTTCAGAAAACGCGTTAAATGTTAAACATTAGGTGTATACCATGTATAGTATAAAACAAAGTCGGTCCCGCTGCTTGTACGCTTAAATCTTTTTAACGTTACAATGGAATTTAATGCAGTTTAAGCAATTTATGTACTGATTCAGGAGAAAGTTTTATATGTAGTAAATATTCAAATTATAGTTGAGAAAAGAAAATAAATTCAAAGATTTGCAATGTTATGTCGTTCAAACTTTATGCGCTAAAAAAAATTATGCGCTTATATTGCAAACGCTGGCTTGCTTACGAGAAAAATTACATTAATAAATAAATAGTAATAAATATACTACGACCATTCTCCAGTTGTGGGAATCGAACCCACAGCTTTGGACTCAGAAAGCAGGGTCGCTGCGCACTAAGAAAGGTTAGTACGAAAATTGTATTTGTAGGTTTGGCCGTCAAATGTAATGTACTACGGAGTTGTATTGTTTATATACTAACCCTTCGTCGTCGATAATCTGGAAGGTGCTCTTTGAATCCTTCGCCATTGCAACACAGCTGCGTGCAAAAATGCCGTACGGAGCTGTAAAAATAAATGGAAATCGAAGATGTAAAAATAGAAAAGGTATTGCGGTCAAAAGTCTCGAGAAAACAATAATCCTTATGTTGTCAAGGCTTTCTTTATTTTTAATTAAACGTGCGTCCAATCTGGAAGGTGCTCTTTGAATCCTTCGCCATTGCAACACAGCTGCGTGCAAAAATGCCGTACGGAGCTGTAAAAATAAATGGAAATCGAAGATGTAAAAATAGAAAAGGTATTGCGGTCAAAAGTCTCGAGAAAACAATAATCCTTATGTTGTCAAGGCTTTCTTTATTTTTAATTAAACGTGCGTCCAAATACTCTGAGGATGCTCGGGAGGAAAATGCGCATAGAAAGCGTATTCTGGTAGATTTATTTGGCACACCGTAGTTCGGTTTTGTCGCGGAACATAGCACTGTTCATTGAATTAATTGATTTTATTTTCATGGCAGGTTAATTAAAACCTTGTATACACAAGAAGATAGAAGTGCACCAGATAAACTTGTATAGAGCAACCGTTTAGTGGCTGGATAAAAAACCATTACTCACTGTCTTCGGGTATCTCGATGCGGAAGGTAAGCCTGTCTCCGATTCGCACGGTCTCCACTTCTCGCTGGCGGCTGTCCAGGATGCGGATACGCGGTGGCGGCGCCTCGGGTGCCGCAGTGATCGATATCATCTCGGGGTCTCTGAAGGAAATGTGGTAGTCATTATAAATCCGCAATTACGGGTGAGTTAGATCTAGCATTTATTAACATTTATTTTTATCGTGCATTTAACCACAATTTTACGATAGTAGTCGATCTATGAATAGGTTAGCTAGTCTTTTCCCACTTTTGCCTGTAGATAAAGATAGATGGAACGCGTGAACATAGACAACGTATGAAACCACAGGACTTTTTGGACAAAATTGATTCCGATAATATTAAGGTATGAACCTAATTGTAATTTTTAATTGAGCGAGGTTTAAAAACTATTTGCGGTTAAATATAAGTAGGTAGGTTGATGAAAACTAAAAATATGTGCGTGAGAGTAGTACGAAAAATGTATTTGTAGAATGCTAAAACGTACCTACCTACATTAAGTAAGTATACGTCTAGAAAGTAGCATTAACATTGTTACGTGACTGAAAGTTATTATTCTAGTTCCGACGAATATTTGATTTAAACTGAAGTATTGAATAAAAAGTATTTAGTAACTCGGGAATATTTAGTGTCTTATTGGGTACCTTAGAAGGAAGGTATAACGATTTTATCGCATTTCGGCGAAGTTTATTAGAAAATCCGTTCTAAGTGGTAAATACGTTTATTATTCCCATCACGTTTGCATGCCGCTAGTGCTGGGTGAATCTAATTGTTTTATGTATAATTCAGAAGCGATATTGGGTCAATAGAATTTTATAGGTAGGTACTCGTGTTCAGGTGTATTGGTATGTGAATTGTTTTATTGACATCATTTGGTATTTACGGTATATCTTGCTGCAGCTTGTGCAATAATTAATTTATCCAAGAAACAAAACATAAATTGCCGTTTTTGAAAAGATATGACGGCAGTCTGGAAATAGCCAGACTTTCTAATAATGTTATTATATTTATATTACGGTATCGGGAAAATTCGTCGATTGTCGTGCGGTATATTTGCATATTATATCTTACTCATAAATAGAAATAACTGTTTAAAACAGTTCTACAATTCATATTCTTATGTATGATTAGTAGGTATTAATTTGTGGTTGCGTATGAAAAAATCAACAACCAACGGAAAACCCAGCAACCAACATTGAGATTGGGATTTTCTGGCACAGATGTGCCAGATCATGATAGTTTTGCTTAACAGCTCGTGTCGTTTAAATCAAAGACCGTCTTGAAGTATCTGTCTGTTTACGAAATAGCCGCCTCTTATTTTCTTTTTTTGACTTATCTAGGCAAATTTTTACCCTTTGAACGAGATTAGTACATTCACAATCGTAGTTTCGTTTTCGAGTATCCAAACGCTTTAGCGTCAGAGTGTATCGTCATTGTTTCAAATCTCAATATTGCCCTAAATTCGACAGCTAGTGTTTATAAAATAAAAATCTGTAGTATAGAATTTCCTACTCTGAAACGAATGACATAAAGCATTTATGCTATGAAGGTACAATGTTACGATGCGCGAAAGCGATTACACGTTTGCAAGCCTGCAAATTTTATACTTGGGATACAGAAAGTCTGCGCATGTGCCTGCGCAGGCACAGTCGATACAAAATTTATTACTAGTGCCTTTATTTGGTATTCTTCTAGCGCATCGTCATGTAAAGGTAATCGTTCGTCATAAATATTTTGCAGTGCGACTCCAATTGCGTGAAACATACGTTATTGTGCCAATGTACTGTTACACACCTGATGGGCACCATTCCAAATGTGATGTTCTTCGAACTCATGTCGTATGTACACTTCACTTTGTAGATCTTGTCCGCTTTTGTCATTACCACGCTGTGATGTTGAAGGACAACCGTGTTGGAATATACGCCAGTCTGAAAATTTATCAATTTATAGACCGTCGACACAGAATTAAAAAAATACGGAAACCGTGTATACGACTAATCTAATTGAAGCATCAAAAACGACTCCACTTTATAATGGTTTCAAGAACAAACGATAAGTCACTAATGTTCTAAACGATATGGGAAAAAGTTTTGAGCGCGTGTTTTTGCACACAATACATTGCATACAATAATGGCTGAATGAGGATTCTGTGTGTTTTTAATTCAATGACAGACGAAATACGAATTTGGATTTAAATTTGGAATAGTAGATTATCGTAAAAACCAAGGAAACCCAGCGATATACCTAATAGGTACTTATTACATTTCACTCGTTGAGTTAACCAATATCCGATATCTGTTTACTGTTAAAGTTACAATAAAATGAAAAATAACTGTAAGTAAGTACTGAAATTTAACAAGTAAGAACCTAGTTCTTCGATCAAACTTTTATTTTTGTTATCGATCAAAGAGGTACTTAATTGATATTTTGAAGTAAAATTTAGTATCTACCTTTCTAGCGGAGATGAGGGCAGTTATAATGTCGTTGAACTGTTTTACTACTACATTTACAGAAACATATCTTTTTTTTTGTCGTAGTGGGAAAGCTTTATGGCTACCTCTGTCCTTTTGGGCAGGACAGAGGTTATGTGGGACTCGTTTACCCGAACTAAAAACCACCACGGCATGTCCCTCTCGTTGGCTTTATTGGACGTCCGGGGAACCCGTTGTAAACTTCCCAGCACAGAAACATATCTACCATTTCAATCAAAATAAATATAATACAGATTTATCTGCGCGTAAAGATAAGTAAATTACATAAAAAGCTAAAAAAACTGTTCAAAACGACTTACGACGCTCTGTGTATTGCAATCTTGCCCGGCCATCGTGAGGTCCAATCTAAATAGATCACTGTTCACAACATCGATATTGCATGTCTCCGAGCGACCGAGTGCATAAATTCTTCCATTGAAAGGCTTATTCGTGCGGACTTGCACTGCGATCCTCGTATCCTTGCAGTGCACCGATACTGAAATAGCATCGTACATTAGTAGCCGAGATTGTTAAGATAAGTACAGTTTGATTTGTAGAAGTTACCATACATTAACCGAATGGGACAAAATCAACTTTTTACCGGCACTATTTGAACTAAAATAAGTGATATTAAAGTAAAGAAGAAACGATGGACAAGGATATAGTTATCTCCTAAAGAGATAGTAGGGTGAGAAAAGGCTAACAGTATAGCCACACGGGAACCAGTGTTAGTATTTCCCATAGCTGGATAAATTTGCAATAAAAATATGGAAAAGTCAAAAGCTTTGCTCGTGAGAAAGGTGCTTTGTGAGCGTATAAAATATTTAAAAATAAATAACATAAAACATATGATTTTTAAAAGTTACTATAAAAATATATATATAGGTATTTAAATAGCAGTAAGTGTAATAGCAGTAGTATTGCATTTGCCGCGAAATTGTTTACTACTAACCACATAATATAAAATTTTTATGCGTGTTAGATCTACAAGGACACTCTTACCTATAGGACATTGAATAGAAAGTGCTCAACCACTTTCATGCCCTACTCTACATCAAGGAGTCACGAAAAAGTAAAAGAGAAAAGGTTTATTTACGTCTGGTAACTTCTTTACAAACAAACCTAAACTAAATATTATTAAGGCACAACGAACAAGGAGTGGGTGGTTATTTTTACAATTACCGTCGTAGCAAGTCCCAGTCTTGTCACAGTTGGCGTCGTTCCTCGATAAGTTGCTGGACATGTTCGTGTCCTGTTGGTGTTCTATTGTGACAGGCAATTCACCACTCGGATTGGCAGGTGGCTCTGTAACAAAGAGATCACAAGTCAATTACATTTTTAAAGGAGTTTCTTGTCGATGATACGTTGGCACATTTAATATTTTAATGGTGTGCGATAGGACGTGCCAACCTATAAGTACCTCGTTGGTATAGTGGATAGCATAACTATGGGACACGAAGTTCTAGGATGGATTCCCAAAGTCAGAAAATGAGTTCTGTTCAATTCGCAATAGTATTGACGGCCGATTGGCGCAGTGGGCAGCGACCCTTCTTTCTGAGTCCAAGGCCGTGGGTTCGATTCCTACAACTGGTAAATATATGTGTGATTAACATGAATGTTTTTCGGTGTCTGGGTGTTTATATGTATATTATAAGTTTATTATTCATAAAAGTATTCATCAATAATCTTAGTACCCATAAAACAAGGTACGCTTGCTTTGGGGCTAGATGGCGATGTGTGTATTGTCGTAGTATATTTATTTGAAAAAAATATAATAATAAAATCTTACCTAACAATCTTACTTAGCGGGAAAAACTCCTCCCAAATAACCCTGTTTAAATCATTACTGACTAAATAGAAAACAGTTAAAAGCGCGTAGAGAGTCATGTGTCTAGCAATGGAACAATAATAGGCCGATGATAAAGATGATAACGATAAATCGGTATACGCAGTATCACCATTGTAGAAAATATACCTACCTATTCGGGCTTCTCGCTATAATACGGTAACTGCTAAATAACTGCTAAATAGTTAAACACAGATAAGCTTTAAAATATTTTACAGTACAAATGCAATTGTAAAACCTTAAGAAGAGACCTATTAATAAATTTATAAGGATTTAAGGGTTATGTTTAATAGGAACGGATGTGTTCGACATGTGCGATCATAATCAAAAGGAGATTGTAGCAATGGACGATTCCAAGTGTAACGTGGGCGAGGTAATTACAGACGGCAAAGCCCGCCGCTTCGTGCAATTCTAGATTTTTCACACGCAATTGATGAACGCATTCTTAGAAACTCATGCATTCACTCCAGGTTTATACTACGGAACACCGAGAATAGATTATCATACTATTATATTGTGATTAACTGCGTGTCGACCTGGTGAAATATGGCGACTTTAAATCAACAAAATCATTACACCACTCGTGGAGTTCCAATGAATGGGACATTGTAGTGTAGACTTTATTTCTATAAGATATCTGCATACCGTAAAAACTTAATTTTATTGTGGTACCTAATTATAACTTCCGTTGAAATAGACCCAAAGGTTTTATTATTATTTGAGCTTATGAAAAAATCCCCTCGCTTCTAAATACTATATACCCAGGTGTTTATTTAAGAATGGTCGGTAATCTGAAAAAGTTTAACGAAAAGCCTCGATAGAAATCGAATTCCGACTGAACAATTAAGGCGTTCTGGGTAGAATGAGTTTCGATTTTGTTCAAAAACACTGTTTGTTCACACTTCCGTTGACAAACAGTAACACAGTGGGTGTTAATGATAGAGTCAGTTACCGGAAAGCCGACGGTGAACCGTGCCGAATCAATTCGTAAGCACGGTGCCAATGTCTCGTCGTGTCAGCCTCCGATAAAATGACGTAAAGCAATTCAGGCCGTTGACCGGTCAGACGAGGGTTTGTCGCTCTCTGTCCACTTACAATAAATACAAAACCTAATTCGATTAAAAACTCAAATTGTCTTCAAACAACTTCCTTAAAAGCAAGCATATCGTTACTTTTAAGCACAATCTCATTATCTAACACAAAAAGCAATGATTGGTGAAACCGTTTTTATTTATCAAAACTTTGACAAAGTGATGCGAGCATTTGGCCATAAAAGAAAAACAACACAATTATTTTGTAACGATAAACCCTATATATACCTATCCTTAAAATCGGGCCGACTGATAGAACTCCTACAATTTTCAATTTGCACAAATAAGTAACTATAGCTCAAATGGAACTTGATGGTACTTTTTATCACTTAATTTAGCCGCTATCCAGAACATCAAATGCAAATCCCAGACGCAATACTAAATGCTATAAACTTTTTATACTAACGCGTAGCCCGTTCTCATGCCTGTATATTCCAGAGTCGATGACACCGCCGCGTTTACTGTTTGAAACGCTTCAGTAACTAAAATGAATTTTTCCCACGATAATATTTATATTGAGCGAGATTCACACCTTCAAAATATTATTCAAGTTTTGCGCAAACAATTAGATTACAATTTAATTTTTAAATGATACCTCAAAATCAATTTATTTCGTGTGATCCTGAAATAATTTCTAGTGGTAAATGTTTATTAGATTGATTTTTAAAGTAATCAATCAATCTAATGTAATCATCAATCTAATAAAAGTATTTTAACATACTTTAGTCAATGATTTTACGTTTTGGCCTTTTACCTTTGATAAAGAAACGTGAAAAAGTTTAAAAGGTTTTAAGATATTATTTTTACATAGCTTATAATTAAAAAAATAAATCTTTAATCTTCAGGCCGCTAAAACTGCTTTGAACTAGATTTTTCTTCAGTCTTACGGTGCACCTATTATTCTGCATTAAATCTGAATGGTTTTATATTTTGTTATCACCTTTTGTCGTTTCAAAGAAACTTTAGAAATCGGCTACAATTTGAAAGTGGGTTAGTCGTAGTTTTTATAGAAACGATCATCATTTTACAATAGCAAAATTCCCCTTTTTGTCCACTTTAACTCACTTGCCGTTAGGTATGTAACGATTGCGGATTGCGGGCCGCTACTCGTATCATTTCTATTTATTTATCTAAGAACAGCTATTATTCTATCATTTCTGTACGTATAATAATAGACAATACTTTCTTATCGGCAAAAATATAAGTTGATTGTCCCCAAACCTTAGCTGATAAATGAAAGCAAACGCGATATTCTTCATCAATAAAACTGTCGCTCGTATCTTGGGAGTAATTTAATGCGGATTAGCTTTTTGCTGGCTTCGTTTAAAAATACGTTATCATTGACGAGACATATGTAGTTATTACATAACATATATTTATGTTAATAACCCATGAAGTTAAATTACAAATCTCAATTTGCAACTTAGGTATGCAAGTTAAAGATTTTTAACCTTGCCAAAGAACCTCATCTTTCCACAACTAACTACTTTTTGGGAAACTATTTTAAAAAATACGTAAAGTATTAACTAACTTTTAATGTCTGACTTTTCGTGATGAAAGAGGACATTTTTAGACATATAATATTGTTTTCATATTGTAAGTGCCTGCAAAATATTTCTATATATATTAGTATCTGTAATTCCTTTCGAATATCTGATTAAGCTCGAGCGAAGTATAAACGGCCTTAGCTAACGTTGAATAGTTGTGCTATATTTTAGTTCAAAAATCCTATAAGTTCTCATTTCTTATTTTATTAAGATCAATAGACGTATCTCTGATTTGATATTGAGTAAAAGCCATGCCAAGAATGTTTTCTCCAGTTTATTTCCTAATCAACCGAACGGAAGCTGAGACCATTTTCAGAACTCAATAAAGGTGATGGACCGTTGCATTTTCATAGAAATCCAGTTAACGCAGTTTATGGGTAAAAAGATAACAGAGATGTTTAACGAGCAATTTAAGTAACTGTTCAGCTGTTACGTATTAATAAATAAAAGCGCCCTATTTGGAAAATGTGGATTCCCGTTTAAGAAATACAACCGATAGTTCACAATAAAGATATTAAGACGCAGTATGCAATAACAATTGCATTACATTAGCATTAAATTTATTTGTATTTTTTACTATCAGTACGTTTTAATGCACTACTTATACTTATACTATTACTTATTTTATTGGTATAAGGTTTCCGCTTGAACTCCATTTTATTTTGAGTTATTGTAAACAAACTGTAGAACATTATTGTGTTGAATGTGAAATTTTGACTATTGCATCTTTTATTTATAAATATAATAAATTATTATCTAAATAAATGGTTTCTTCTTTCGCTCGAATTGCGTATTTTAACCAATAGTGTTCATACCGGGAGCATTCGCACAATTGTTTTACGGTCGTTTGTAACGCAAGCTCATTCGTTCGGAAACAGATCAGTTTTGTGAGCACGTAACAAAAAATTTGTTAAGTGCTGCTTGCGAAAGAATGCACTAGCGTTTTTTTTATCGCAAACAGAGCAGTTTGGTAAGTTTGCTTAAACGAGCTCCTAATGCTGTGTTCCCGAGTAAATGTATTTGCATGCTAGCAACACTAACGCCCGTTTTTGAAGTTATACTTCTTTTGGCGCTTTAGGGAAAAATGGAGAGAGTAAATTTTTACGATGCACGCGCACACCGTTAAAAAAAACCGACACCATGAAGTTAGCAATAGTCAACATTTTAGTTTTTCTAAAAAAGGTTTGACAGTTGACTTTCAATTATTCAAACAATACCTTTTTTCTATTGTTAGTGTCGTTTTTTCTACAAACGTAGAATAAGGCGTAAGATACAATTTTTAAAAACATTTTTATCTTGTTACGCCAAAGAAATATAACTTCTAACGCGTGTACATAAGTACACACACGTTTTTTACTAACTACGAACAAGGTAATGCCTAAATAAGAAACGCCTAATATTCCTAGGTATACAGATGTATACCTATATGGAGCACTGGGTTGGTACACCAAGTGCTCAAGTGGGTACTTACTATAGTTAGGAGATTCCTAATTATTTATTATTAATAGGTTAGGCCAATTTTAGTTTATAATATAGTAAATAAGGTAATTGTTATTGTTGTAGCTATGGATATTTATCTGAATTAAACGTTATTATTATTATTTTAAGTTTGATTGGATTATTCGAGTGAGTGCGATCTTTAAAGACAGTCTTACTCCTAGATAGCGCACCTGAGCCCGCAGAAGTTGCAGCAATCAAAGGCTAACAATACTAAGATTCTTATTCTCGAATGTAAATTAATCTTGAATATATGCAGCACTTATAAGTATATATCCCAAGATGGGAATTTTATAATTGAAAAAGCCTATCTCCAATCATCTTCTAAATGACGTAGCGATCTAAACATACCCGTCTTTTATCACAGAGAGATACTCACAGAACTAATTTTAGATTACCCATCAAGGCAATAATAGGGGTTGTATTACGTGCATACCTTTAGTTGGCTACTGTAATCGCAGTCGTTGACCTGGTATTACAAGATGCAATAGCTATGGCATAACCAAGGCCGTCTCGCTATTGGCAAGCGCTTATCACTAACGCAATAGCGTGTCTTTTATTTCGCACAAACGCAAGAAATAACCGTTCATCAAATAGTTGGCGTGGTATAATGGACAGCATATAAGTCTTGTCCTCCAAAGAGGAAATGCTGTCAGCATGAATTCACTTCCAACTGCAGTCCTTTTCTATAAACGTACAATCTCGCTGACAAAGCTGCGGCAGCGGGATTTTTTGTGGCACCGCACACACGCAATATTATTTATCTTTTTATTTATAATAAAGCTGAAGAGTTTGTTTAAAAGCTCTGAACTATCGCATTTAAAAAATCTTTTTGCCAGTAATCTAAATATTGAAAAATAATAAATAATTTCTCCCGGGCCTGTCTCCTTACTTAGTTGACCGGAACCATCCATTATACGTAAATTTAATAAAATTGCGTATGTGCGATTTGCCTATAAGATTTTATATTTTTACGTGCTTCTCAGGCAATACTCATGCAATTTTACTATTATAACCGGGCCACGATTTTCTGTGGTTAGCAAACCGCTTGGAATTTACCGTTCCCGTAGGAGCATAGCCACAAAAAGTATATAGACACATTCTATATGAAAATGTAACTTTCTGCAATTTCAAGACCGTACTATTTCTGATTTTTGAGTTTTGCAGACACAAACATACGCTTTATTTATATTGTATACAGATTAAACAAACTTCTCTCTAGTGTTTCTATATAAATAGGCTATGGCAACACCACAATGTTTTACACAAGTGAGTTACATGTAGGCAAAATGTATAGCAATTATTACCTGTGGTATTACATAGAAGCAATTAACAGGTTATTGACTCGTATCACAAGTTGCTTTACCAAGGACACTCAAGGCCACCAACTGTTTACAGCAGATCATTATAGTATATTAAGGACACGTTAATGTAGAACAATTTTGCTGAGTAAATTGATATTGTCCTGCATTATGCTTAAGTGATATATGAAAAAACCGTCCTACTTACCTACTTACTTACTTAATCCTTATTATCAGAAATGTTACGTTAGAACACACTAGGCTATTATTACTAGTATTTTTACTCTTTATATACAGTTTTAAAGTAAAAGTTCTTGATTTTTTAATGAAAGTGTCACAAAAAACCGGCCCCCTAAAGTTAAGCTATAAGGTTTGACAGTGTACACTTACAGTTGTCAGTCTGCGGGCTCATTCCGGTGATTTAATTGATTCAATTGTACAAAAATCTCAAATTTTAATGTTGAGTGAAACTTGGTTGTACGATAATGAGTCTATTAGTATTCCAAATTTAATAATGTTTATTATGTTAATTTTTTTAATTGTGTAGTTTTTTTTGAATTCGTTATAATAAAACTTTCAATTTATTAAATACCATTTTTCTATTGTTAGTGTAATTTTATGTCTTTCTATATTAGATTGGGTACCAATAATCACACTTATTATAGATCCTTGGGCTTCAGAAATAATGTTGACGATATAGAGCTAATAGGTAAAGAGTCATTAATGCATTGTAGGCTGACAAACTTTCAGTTTAATGAAAAATTACAATTAAAACAGTAAAATAATCGCATAGGAAATCCAGATGTCAGATCCTGGATTACAACGACTTATAGAACATCTGCCAATGTAATCCTTTTAAAGAATTAATTCAATAGAAGCGAACGTAATGAGGGTCTTATTACATAGGTACCTACTCGTTATCAATGTTATAAGTAGTTGCCGGAGCGTACGCCGACCCGAGGTACTGGTTGCAAGGCCAGGCTGTTGCCATGTTACTGATAGGCTTTAATAAACCTATTATGCACTTCACCTGATGTAGTTTGTTGACACGTAACGAATAAATTAGGTAGTTGATTTACGAGCTTTTTATACGTGTATCTTTTATTTTAATCTTCTACATATAAAAGAGAAATAAAAATTAAATACCTGTTGATAGTAAATACACCATTTGAAAACTAGTGATCCTAATAGTCGTTATATGGTTTTGGAGAGTGACAAATTGGAAAATGGGCTGAAATTGCTTTTTTTCTATGGCATTCTTGTACGAACTCTCGGCCATAACTCACGCTTCGAAGTTCGAACGATGGGGTATGCCTTATTCTTTTTTGTTTGGTTCTTTATGTTCTTTGAAATATATTAAGGGTAAAAAATGAACAGTACAACGTCTGTCACGTCAGCATTTAACAATGAATGATGTTTTAAAAAAAGAGTACTTCAAGGTGTTAGCTATTAAATTTAAAAGAATCCCTGTTTTATGGTACAAGATTTTTCAATAAAACATAATATTAAATAGTTAAGAAGAGAACATATTTAAGTTGTATTAGTATATTTTTGTAGTATTGTAGCAGTACGTTTTTGATATATTTCACTAGGACAAGACGCTTCCTTTCTTGTAATTCCATGCGGCGTAAATTAAATAACGATTTACAAACAACGGCATCAGCATTCCTTATACATCTCGATTCAATTACAACTGAAATAGTACTGTAGCTTTAATAAAAGATTTGCTCGCTCGCAATCGATGAGTCGTTTTCGAGTATGGAAATACTTAAACATCGAAATAAAATGAATCTTATTCCGTATGCATTCAATCACAAAATTCCCTACTATTCTTTAGTTATGGCTTTTAGGCAGAACGTGTGTATGATAAAAATCGGAAAACAGAATTTGCGACTCTAAAATAAGTCACATTTGGCCCATTATGCTTTGTCGGTATAGTAATTTTACATTCAGTTCTGAAGTGTTCATACATATGCCTCCATTATTGCGAGGTGATGATGAAAACCACATTCGGTAACTTAAACTAAAGAACCAAAGAAAATTCTTAACGCGCCGCGCTTAAAGAAGGCCCATAAAAAACTTAGCCGGGTATTTTTTTTTATTACCATCTCACAGTCGATTTATTAATAAGCTATGAAAGTTAGTGCAATTCGTACCCAAGCTTTTTCATCTTTTATGTAATCCTTAATATAATGATAGGAATTTTCTATAAGTTTACGTTTTATATGACCTTTGAACTAAGAGATATCTATATTCGGTATCTATATAAAGATTTATTCGGGTTATTTATTTTATAAAGTTTGTCATGCAAAAATGACTCCTCGATTGCTAGCTAGCTAAATTTTACTAAGCCCAGTGGAGTAAAACGAAGCTGAGTTCACGGGCGCCGCAGAAACTAATTTTCAATTTCGTATACCACCACCGTTATGAGGCACGCACGAGCGGCGATGCCGACGCCCTGGCTAAGAACTTTTTGCACCAAAATGCAACTGTTGCCGTGAGTCAGCAAATTCTAGATACATTGTAAACATAATGAAATTACGTCGAGATATACTAGACGTTGATGCGCCTATTCTTCTTTAATTTGTTTAATATGCAACTTCTCAATAATATACTAGGAACCTTACTAATAAACGTTGTATCAAATAGTAGTTGGGTTGGTGAATAACTACACACCAATTTCTTGTTTTCCGTCATCCTGGTTATTTGTAGGTGTGTATACTCCAGTCCAAATAAAAAACCAATTTCAGAATCATACACCAACATATATTTTTGTCGATTACGCTAACAATAAACTTCCACTTTAAATCCTTAAAATTATTACTCTTTTGCTACTATATTCCTTTCCCTTTTCTCTTTTAAAAACTCGCCAAATAATCCCAAACCACCGTTGTCGCTTCCCGCGCCATCTTTTCTTTTTCTTCTTCTTTGTTTTTTCACCGGGTCGCTTTAGTCGCCAGTCCTACCAACTATCGTGGCAACACCGTATTAAGAAATGTTAATACTCCAAATCCATGACTTTTTAACGAAAGGATGATAACTAAGGTCTTTTATAATTTCTAGATTCATGTTATTGATTTGCACATCATCTCGTATCGATAATCTAGCTTAGAATTGCATTTTACTTTGAAATTACAGTAACCTTACAGGTGGATATTAAGTATACAATATCTTGTGAGACCTCAAAATGTGACGGTGAGTTTCACTCACAAATTATTTATTTCTGTTAGTTTACTTAGAGTATCTAACATATAAAAGCGATGGTTTCTTAGTTAAAAAGCTAATGTGTTCGTGCTTAACGTAAGAAAAGCAATAAAAGTAAAAGATATTGTTGTATTCAATGTTTTTAATCACTTAATTCATAACCAGTGGCGTACGTGTAAATTTTTTCACTAGGGTAGGCATAGACCAGGAAGATAGCATAAAATGGAAAACTGCTCCTTCTTTAAGAGTTATTTAAGGGGTAGGTAGTGCTTTTACGCCACTGTAACCATCGGTAAAAAAACTAAAAACTTATTGTTAGATTTTGTATGGAACAGAGTATCCCGTACATAATTGATCGAAGATTTGCAAACACTGTTAGACTTTATTCGATTACGGCGGGATATTGATTATCATTAGGTATTAGGTTAATTTAGCGTTTGCAATTACGCCTTGCATTATATAAAAGGAAATATAAGGGATCTAGTTCGAATATAACGGTGTTTTGCGTATCGGTATATAATGTTATTCAGTGTGCACCGAAGCTGGCCTTTAGCAATAGATGACAATCTAAATGTCGTAGCAGTACCCACGTAATGGAGTAGCAATCCAGGCTCCCCTGTAGCGGAGCCTAACTGTTTCTTTCTCGATAACTGCCTATGTTTACATTAAAGGTTGAATGCCAGCCTTTTAATTAAATAAACCAGCCAGTAACTGTGACTTTAGCTGCTGGAACTAACAAGCTTCGTTTATGACTAGCTTTGTTTGGTAAATATACCAGACAAGCGTTTTCATATAAACATATTTGTTTTATTTAAATCTCGACTAAGGCTGGTAGAATCCTAAAATCTTTTAATGATCGTTAATGGCAACACAATCATGAAAGTCCCAACAAAAAAGTGACATCAAAACCAATCCATGTCTAATGGCCACCTCTTTTTGACATTAAACTTATTTGTATTGCAATTTTTAAAAAAATAATGCACTAATGTATTCCCACGAACATGGGTGAGAAGTAATGTTTAATTGCTCTCTTTTTAACAGTACCATCCGTGGGTAAAATTACGGTGAATTAATGAAGTTATTAGTGTTTTTCTTCACGTTCTTTTGAATACCGATTTGCCGTTATTTATCGTGTAATAGCTTTATGCTCAAAAAGTTAAAGTAGGCAAGTCCGGTAAATCAAAATGCTATTCATACTTCCATACTAATGCGAAATGTTTGTCCATCAAAAACGCAGCAACAGAGCAACGCATTGATGTTAATTTTTGCATAGAGATAGTTTATCGGCCGGAGAGTGACATAGGCTTTTTATCCCTGAAAAATGCGCAGATCCTATGGGAGGCTACGTTTACGCACACCCTCGCGCTCGCGCTTGCTTGCTTGCTAGCCTGCATTTTTTCGGGATACAAAATAGCCCATATTGCTAATAAAGCAAAGTTTTTCAAATTACCACGCGAGCGAAGCCGCGGGTAAAAGCTAGTAATTAATAAAATAAAACAAACTATTATGTATTTAGCAGTAGTTATTGCCCATCCTTCATCTAAAGAGTCTACGTCTACGAAACTTATTCAGAACTTGTATATTATATTAAAATGTGACAACGGTGAGTGTGGTATGTCAAGCCCTCAGAAAATATTTCAGTTCATTTCATATATACCTTCGTTGTTATATAACCTACTATAACATAATAAATATAATTACAACAGTTCGTCTGCCTAGACTGACCATGGGACGAGGCCTATACCACTTATAAATGTGCTATATATTTTCTCTATCACATACATTTGTCTAACCGTAACTTGTGAAGATCTCTGCAGTGCACAAACGTAAACCGTTAATTGCGGACCACCGAGGCAGCTATTGTCAGTCATGATATCAATATATTGCGTTTGTTGCTGGAACGAATTTTCGTACGTGCACCATTTCACAGGCTATCCCAACTAATGTAGTTTCTTAATTAATATCATTATGGTAAGGTCGTAGCACCTTGTAACTGTTAATTTATCCTTTTAATTCCGTGTTGGTACGGTAGGTGTTATTGCCTCACGCAAGTTTTCCAAAAGTAAAGCCTCAACATTGAAATTTGCATTATAAGAACGTTAGGTTTGAATTCAGTATTTTTGTCGCGAAATTTGTGTTTATGAAAAGTTCTAGAAATGTCGTCGCGAAATATATTGGTAGGTACCTACTTACTTCATATTTTACGTCTAGGTAAATACGTTAAACGAGCCCATTTTCAAAAAAAGAGAATAACATGGAATGTAACCAAAACATAATTTTATATACTTAGTTCAATTATTCTAGCTATTTGCTTCATGGAAAACAAACACTTAAAATTAAACTTTAAAAGAAAAGCAAAATCAAAACACGCAAGAAAATACACATGCTTTTATATTCAACCGACATATTAAATAATTAGAATTGTTGGTCCACGGGTGTGTTCAGTTTTACCTGGGTAGTTTGGATAGAAGCTTTCAAAATTTCGTGTATTTCTGTATGTTGAGAACTTTATGGGTGCCCACCCACAGCATATTATTTTGAGTATTACAGAGCTTAGACAAAGACTTCTTTCTACTTTGGTTATATGAGAAATGATAAATATAACCTCCTTCAGTACATTAACGGGTAAATAGCCGGTAAAAAAACCAAGAAGAAGGTCTTGGCTGAAAAATTTACACCAATGGTTCGGGAAAATACCAGATTGTTTTTTCGTGCAGGTGCATCCTAAATACTGGTTGCCAATTTCATATAGGAGACGGTACTACAAGAACTTTAAAAATATTAGTGAGTAATGTAATTAAAAGCCTTGGGAGAGCCATAATCACTGCAAAGACAGGTCGTACAAATAGCCGGTAGTAGTAGCACTCAGGACGCTGCTGCCCGTTTTTGTTATATTCCTTTAGTCGCCTCGTACGACAACTACGGGAAGAATAAGGGTGGTGACATCCGTATCCTGATCTGCCGTCACCGCACGGCCTTAACGACTCTAATCGTTTAAAAACAAAACTCGAATTGAAATTAAAAGTCTGGAGTGGAGTTAGGCTTGCGAAAGCTTTCATACTTACAAAGCAAACAAAATCTCGACTTATAAATGTTATACACGTACCATCTTGTGATTCACATCCGGGGCTTACGTGACAAAAATATTAATTACCACGCCTTCAGTAAATAATTACACAGTAACATTAGGCTTTAACTTATTAAACACTGCTTCTATTTAAGAGTTGTCCGCCAGCAATGTTCGAAATCTATTTGTACTTCACGTAGCAAATTATTGCATCACAATAATTGACAGCGTAAATCCACGCCTCAGTTAGTCTATAAAAGGAAGGGCAAAAAACCCTCGGCAATTACTAGCAAAAGAGTCTAGAATAATGACTCTTCAATTACTTACTATTTCCATTAGCCCTTAATCTTTGCGTACCATCATTGAGTATCTAGAACTGCATATGCTGTCAAGCAACTCTTTAAAATGGCTAATTTTACGCCTTGCTTCTATTATTAACTTGGCGGATCACATTCTGCATCTATTTTCGTACTCCACCTTCAAGGAATAATAAGTATTGAAAGTCTTTGATTTGTATTGATTAATAAGCCTTTTTTACGGACGTATTTGTAATTGGAAATGCATATCCCAAGTTTCCGGTCGGTCACTAATGAAAGGCGAGTAATAAAAGCATTAGTTTAAATAACTTTTCTATAATAATCTATGGCCTGTCGTAAATGATTGGTAATTCGATTGCTATAATATGCAAGATTTATGTTTATTATCTGTTATGATTCTGAAATCAATTGAAATAGCGACTTAGATAATAAGTATTATAAGCATCGTACTGATACATTCTAGTTGGTTTACAATTTTCCTAATCCCATGCATATTATTAAAAATCAAATGAGAAATATTTATTACATTACGAAATTAATTATAAGTACATTTTACTGTAAGCGGTGTGTTAAATCGGGTAATTATGAATACTAATAACATTGTATATAAAAATCTAATAAACGCTACGTTTGAGAAGCCCAACGCGTTTATGTCTTTTTCAACGATTAGATCTACTAAGTGTGTATGTAAATCGGTACGGATGTTGAAGCTCTATGAAACCCGATTTATTAAATAATGAAAATCTTAACCGCGCCCTTGAGTGTTTAATTAGTATTTTGAGTTAATTTTGTAATCATTCTACACGACATTGTACCGGAACCCTAAATCGCTTAGCGTCGCGTCTTTGTCGGCAGGAAGGTATCTGGCTACGTAGCCTCCTACCAGACCAAAAACAAAATCTGAAATTAATAATTCCCAGATTCCCGACAGGGGATTGTACCTGGGACCTCCCATTTAAATCCGCAGCGCTCATTTAATGAGCGAGAACTTTTCTGCCACAGATAAAGAAAGTGTTAACTGTAATTTTTGACTACGCTCTTTGTTAATAACGGGGTGTTACGATAAGAGAATCGGGGTTTTTAAAAAATACGTATTAATTATATTCAACTAGCTGTTCGGCCACTACTCCGCTCTCGTTTGATTTAGATTATAAGACATCCTGCAGAAACCGATTAATTTCTCGGACTAAAAATATCCTACTTCCGTCTCCAGCATGCAATCTAGGTCTGTGCTAAATTTAATCTAGTAATTAACAGATACACTTTGGTTTTAGAATAATAAATTATTGTTTTTACATTAATTACTACATTGTTTAACATATACAACGTGTAAAAAACTTGAAAACTGAAATAATACTTTAGATGCACATTATTTACTATCTCTAAGACTTATCTGTGAAACCAACCAAAGCGCTAATAGTTTTTGAGTTAGCCATTGCCATTGTTTTTACAAAAAGAAATCAGGTACAGCCCTAAAATCATATGCAAAAGTAAAATCAAGTGACTCCTGTCGCATTATTAAGTACGTGACGCGCAGTGTAGGGACTATGCACGTGTCGGTCTTTTATCTTCAATAGGGTTGTCATATGTAAACACTTAGATTGTTTATAAATAGTTTGTATGGAAAAATAAATATGATTCTTTGTATGCTCTACCTAAACTCACAATCAAGTAAACGCTTTAATTTAAATTTTTCACGTCGCTACGTCTATTTGAAAAACTAAATGTTTTAACTACTGTTATTCGTCAACCGAATCCTTGGCTTATTATCGAGTTGTAAATCGAAATCATGGTAGTAGAAATAAACGGTAATTACAAAACTGTAAGTAAATACTAAATACTATACATACATCATAATCTGCAAAATTTCCACCGATTGACGTCGGATTCCAAAATCCAGGGTTCTGGGCCGCTTGTTTCCAGTAAAAATGCAAAAATGCAAGGAGCCAAAAATGCAAAACATCTCGGTAAAATTAGGCAAACCTTTTTCTTTTTCTCTAGCAACAAAATTGGAATATTCTCCATTGCGTTCTCGATATCGTTTCTTAAATTAGTTTCATCTATTATTTCGCTACACTATAAGAAACAAGAATAAGTAAAGAAAGGGTACTTACTCTCGCAAAAGTTCTCGAAGTATTTTCCGATGGGCTCGCCGTCATCAATAAGCGGTCGCTCAGCATTAAGATATGCGGATGGCCCGTCAGGCAGTGTATGATGGTCGAGATGGTAGAGACGGCAGTTGTATGCGGCTGAATGAGGTGCGCCTAGGTAGAGGAATGACCGGCAAAGAAACTCCGATTCGATCTCGCATGCCAGTTTGCAGGCAGATTCCGACGTCACCTGTTTGCGAAATACTTTACTCAAAATACAAACACAAATGGTAAAAATGGACATCATACGAGAGCTACACTAACCTTACAAGATATCAATATTTATCAAAAGAATTTCAAGGAGTGTTTTAACATATTAATATTACACCCAATGAAAACCAAAATTACGTTTTAAATCGAAACAATGTAATCGAAAATGTGAACAGTAATTGTGATGTATTATTACTTGTGATAATTATAGTTACTGATTAATAAGCTTAGGTGTAATATTTGTGATTTGAATAGTAAAATATATATACAAAAGCTTATATCCCCTATACCATACTTTATGGACCCTACAAGCTATGGCCACTAAACTAGATTTATCTGCATAATGGCATGTCAGCGAGTTATCGCAATCCATAAATAAGTAGTTATATGTCAACACATACATGTTGTACTCGTATACATATATAATACCTGTGAAGCAGGCGTTAAGTATTGGCGAATGTCCCTAAAAGCCTTACCTGTAACTCCTTGTCAGTGTAGTAGTGTAGACTGGCATACTGGGCCACTTTGTCTTCGGCGACACCTACACGCGGCGCGGTAAATATTCTTGGCCCCTTGCACGCTTGAGACGCCTTCAGGCACAAATTCTGCACGACCACACAGAAATCACTTAAAATACATAATGGTGATAATAACGCTGTTTATTTACACGACAACACATGGTATTTACGTTGAGTAGCTTCGCAGAATTTACGCTACCAGCGATTACGTCGTTCCGTTGAAATGGGGGAAAGGGGCAACAATTTTCTAATTTTTCTGCATTCATAACGTTCTCGACATTCTAAAATTATTCTTGGCTTGTTCTTAGGAGTGAAGCTCACTATTTAATTGTACTAGCGAGGTTAGCACACAAGTTTGACAGTTCTTATCTCATCCGTCCTTAGCCAGCAGTGTCGTTAATTAACTTTTCAGCAACAATTAATATTTTAAGTTTAACCTCAAAAACGCATTAAATCAGTACCTAGCACACTTAAAGAGTAAAATAAATAATTCTTCTAATAAAAGTTAGTTTACCAACTCACCTCAAAGTAATCAGTGCCAGGTGTATCGACTAGTTGCACAAAATGTTGCGCAGTGCGTCGATCTGAATCACTGAGCGCACATCTCATGCTACCATACTCATATTCCGCAGAACGGCACGGGAACTTTTTCTATTCAAGAAAAAAAACGAATTGAAAAAACGATTCGATGAATAAATACGAACGGACAAATGTGTACATAACTTTTGCAATATATGGAATCATATTTTAAGCTTATTTCTTTTCAGTTTATTGAACTCAATTTTAAAGAATGGATTTGGCGATATTTAGTAATAAATCGAGGCAAAAGCTTGAAGTTCGTGATGCGACCCGTGTCAATTTCTTACACGGGAAGTGTGAATTATTTTCATTATTTATTTTAAGTTCAAACATTTGTAATATATTTCTAAAAAAGGATGACCCTCACTGTTTGCTACATAAATATGTAGCAAACAGTATAATATAAATATATTCCTTTTATGTTCATTACTTTTTTTGTGGGACGAAGATAAAAATTCATTCGATCCCTTCTGCGTAAGCAATTTATAACAATACTACTTACAACACACAGACCTACTCGTATAATGAAAAATGTCAGAATCATTCTCATTCAAATAAGATACAATATCTTATACAATACAAAATAGCAATCGACTGTATAAACTTACATAGTTTCAGGTTTCTACCCTCTAGTCACCTCGACTCAATAAGACCCGTATCATTTCACTGTATCTCCAGAAGTGGGACAGTGCCGTAAATATAAATTGAATAGATATAGCCGACATTGAAAAGGCGTTGCGCTTATAAATAGTGGAAACACAAATCGCCTCGAACGTAAAGGTATGCTCATAAAATTATAGGTTCGGAGTAATTCAAACTAAGTGGCTTCATTACCTCATTGAGGCAGGCAGCGAGGCAGGCCTCCTTAGTGGAGGTGTAGATAATACTATTGTCCAGTCCCCGGAGCGCCTTGCCTGGCACCCTTTCGAATGCCCAAGGCCGGAGGCACAGATTTTCTGACCGCACTTGGAGTTTCACCATGTAGTATGTGTTGACTGAACGCTGTGAAATATAAATTACTATAATTACTATGTTCCAGGCAATATTTAATGGCAAATTATTCCGCCAACCCGCATTGGCGCAACATGGTGGGCTTTAAAAACCTCTCTTAAGAGAAAGAAGGGTATGCAGTAGGACGTTAATAGCCACATGATGATCACGATCGCAAACAGTAGATAGTTTTGGTAACGTTTCTAGAGCAATAGTATTTTCCTGTTTTTACTGCGGGTTCGAATACCAGATTATGAAGTCAACTCAGAGCTGGTATTATGGAAATGAGTTGGTTGTCAATAACTAACTTGTCAATGAATAAAAAAACAACTTCAATCATGACATGAGTGTATAAATTTCATGCACTCCATCTGCCAAACAGAATAATATTCACTTAACCACGATATTTATCTCAGGTGTTGGCTATTGTATAATAGAATACTACACGGCAACCACAGGAAATTTATGGAAAACTTTTTTGCTACCAGTTATATAAATTATTGAAACACCTAGGTTGTAGGGCTATCTGATATCACAAGCGAAACCAGCTTCGTATGTTGCGAACGATACACGTAATAAACTTTCGAGCCCACGCAGGCATCGCGTCCTTTTATTTTCATTGTTGCATAAAATAAACAAAACAATATGTACCTACTGAGTTGCATCACTTAGCACAGAATTTATAGTCTAACCGCTCATTAGTTCTGAAAGCGAATAACGGATTATCTAAGCTACTGTTTACTTCGATAAGTAGATATATAGAACGCTTCCTGCTATAAAGTAGTTTTTTTGTTCAAACGTTAAGCCAAAGCAAAGTACATAAATTTCTTTATTTATTTTACTACAAGTAAGCCCTCGTTTTCTAAGACTGGCTAACCTTTTTTGGGTATCGCAGTTATATTAAAAACCTACCCCTAGTCGTTTCTATAAAGCATCGTACGCGAACTTTTTAGTTAGTAAGGTATCTAGCCATTAACTGTCTCCCATCTTATTAGACCAGGGCGAGGTTCCGCGAGGAAGTTCGACAAACCACGTATATATTATTTATAACGTGCATATCGAGCCATAAACATAGTGAAAAAACAATTTAAGAACCTCTCCGTTCTAAGGTCCGTTAAAATAATAATAATAAATATACTACGACAATACAAACATCGCCATCTAGTCCCAAAGTAAGCGTAGCTTGTGTTATGGGTACTAAGATAACTGATAAATATTTTTTACCAATAATATACATAAATACTTATAATATATAGATAAACACCCAGACACTGAAAAACATTCAGTTTCATCACACAAATATTATCCAGTTGTGGGAATCGAACCCACGGCCTTGGACTCAGAAAGCAGGGTCGCTGCCCACTGCGCCAATTGGCCGTGCAAAAATTAAATGTAATAAAAAATATATGGAATAAGCAGAAGTAAATAATTTATATCAGTTTTAACCTCTTTTATTTGGCTAGTTAGTTGGTTTGGTTAGTACCAGGTATTAAAAAAAATATTTACCTCTACGTATGCAAATCGCTGAGAGAGAACGGTTTTATGATATGGGTTTATAATCGAAATTACCGCGAAGGAAGGGTACAAAGGAAATGGCCTATTAGAATAAATCTATGGAGTAAACCATTGAATGCAAAATGTATAGGATTAAGTCTTAACGAGGACTTTTCCTGGATCTTAAAACATGTTAGTCGACTTAATCTGAATTGTTAATGCAGTATCGACATTTCCAGCTAATTGGCAATGTCTAGGCCACCGAATAAGCAAGCCTAAATGGTCCTATCTATAGAAAGATTTATTCCGCTATAGGCCGTGCATTCCGCAGCCATGGCTGTTTGCTAAAACATTGTGGTTTTTAATCATAGAAAAAAAAACCTTAAAAAAAAACTACAGTATGAACTGAATTGACGTGATATTCGAGTATCAACGAATAAGATTCGGTCATCTTCATCGTTTGAGACTAAAGCGCATCACTTATGTACTTACCCATATTTAGTCCTAAGCGACTTAATCCGCGTGCGACATCTAAACAACATACCACGACCAACCGCGTCGCGCGCGTTGGTTGGTCGAATAGCAGAATAACATCGTTTTCTCTGCTCCGAAAGGTCGGAGAATCAGGTTAAATATTTCTCATGATAGGCTACCGAATATTAAACTAATTTTCAACTTCGAATGGTAGGACCAGAGATTAGGTAAAGTAAATGATTGAACGTAGGAACCTAAAAAGATCTCAATTTTGTTTTCGGAAGGTATTTGCGGATACAGTTTTATAAACTTAACAATCTTTGGCTTGACCCGGGAATTGAACCCAGTACCATTGACGCTACAGGTAAACGAAGCAGATTTATCAGTAAATCATCATCATCATCAACCCAATACCGGCCCAATATACCGCACGGGTCTTCTCACAGAATGAGAAGGGTTTAGGTCAAGTGCGGATTAAAAATATACCTGCGGTATGGCCATAGGATTATTTGCTTGGGTGTCATTTTGCAACAAACACCGCGTCTCTTGCACTGGAGTCAACGGATTCAACACGAAACTGAAACAAAAACACATCATTATCTTACATGAAAAGTTAACGTATATTTAACAGCCGATTTCAAACAAAATGTAACGGCATATGCCATGTGGTATATTACCGTAATCAATGTAATAAATCACACTATATGGTCTCATCATAGAAGCTTAAAACAGGTAAAATGTATGAGTTTCCAAAAAATTATACGTAACTCGCAATTCCTCGTGGTATCCCTCGCATTATCTATGTAATATATTAGCAACGCAGATACCTCACACAGAGACGTTATTTATCCATTTTTATATTATGAAGTTTTCATCAACCCCTTAACTATGCGACCAAAGAACATGCCGCAAAAGATAAGATTGAAATGAGATAGCCTTAGCCGTTATATACGTTTTATAAAAATCTTCTTACTAATAAGCTGTCTTTTAGGATGATTATTTTTCCGACCCAAATATCGACCAATAGAATTGCACCATTCGACGTCACGTGGTACAACCTACATGGTATTATACTGATAATTTTTTGAAAATTTTCTCTGGTAGTTGCTATATATATTTTGCTATATTTATTCATTATGAAATTCTTATTTGTTAACTGTACATTTCGTCTCATGGTGCAATTCTATTGGCCGACATTTGGGACGGAAAAATAATCCCCCGAATACCACACGAGCTTCAAAATTATCTGGCATTTCCCTCAAGGTTCCCTGCAAACAAATAAAGTCGTCAAGTTTTTCAGGACCTGAAAAACTTGAATCCTTCATTTGTTTGCAACGAACCTATCGGTGAATATTTTTTCCCAAAAATGACGATTGGAAAACACATTATTATTTTTATTTTGTTTTCGACATAAATGCGTTAAAGAGGCTTATTTATAAGATCTAGGAATTAACTCCTGGAAACTATGCATACCTACTCATTGTTTCCTTTAGTTGACCTTTTTTTTTTAATTTCTACTAAAGACCAGTATTATTATTTTTATAACATAGTTTTTTTTGTATGACTGACGATTTCAACAACGACCGCGGATAAAACAGATTGCGAAAATATTCTTCCAAGCCAGAATAAAATGTTCAAGGCTGAATTTGAACAATTATTTCCGAAACGAAATATATCCTATATTACTTCTGTCTAACGATGAAACCGTTATTAAAATCGGTTTAGTACTTTCAAAGTTTATCGATGACAAGTAAACAAACAACCACAGAATATTTCCTCTTTATATAATTAGTATAGATAAAGAAGTATATATAAAACTGCGTACGGTAAATTAAATAAAGTTGTTAACCGTGCTATAACTTATAATAAATGATATATAAGCAACCGGAACGGAACCACCGAGCAGGGAAAATGTATGAGGTTTATCTCGGGATTGTAAAAGATATAATTTAGAAGAGTTTAACATTTACTAGATGAGATAGAGAGCAATGCACCGGGAAGTGGGACCGGCTACCGCGAACGCGCTAAGTAAAGCTGCCTGCACATTCGGTACAAGCTAGTTTTACTCTTTTATATTCAAAAACAGCATATATATACTCAGGCGCATGGTTGTCAGTCGTTTCTATAAAATATTTACAGTATTTCTATTAGTGAAAACTTGAACGAAATCTCTGAAGTAGTTTGTGATTATAGCAAATACAAAATAATCTATCACGACCTCCCTGGTGCAGTCTATGGTCTGTACGAATATTTCGGGTCTGGACTGGTCGGAAGTTACGGCCGTGGCTAGTTACCCTACCGGCAAAAAAATGCCGCCGAACGATTTAGCGTTACGGTACGATGTAGCGTAGAAACTGTTTAGGGTTTAATAAATTACCGGACCCCTACCACCACCAAGTGGTATAAAAAATGAACAGCTATACTTAGCTTACATTCTATTTCCATTGGTGAAGACTTTAACCAAATAATATTTTTATTATACTCGTATAATAGACTAAACAGCTGTCGCTATAACATTTCTTGTGCTCTTTGTCTTTTTGATGTAATATGTTTGCACTTTTTCACATGAGCGCTTTCAAATGAACATTTCGGTCGGTAGGAAGGTCACTAGCCGCGGCCGAAGCCTCTCACCAGACAAATTAGAACTTTAGTCATACAAACTTGCGATCATACCTCACTGACAATGCAACTTCAAAACAAACTTACCAATACAAACATATAAACACGGTAATGAGCAAAAACCCACAGGCTACAATCTCGTGTCATAATATATTTATTTCTTACAATGTCAATGATAGATGGTGAAGCAATTTCATCACGTATATTCAACATAATGTGAATGATAGGTGTTCCAGCAATTTCTTCATATAAAAGGGTACTCGCGTTAATGCCTTTGCATTCGTCTTAATGACACCAGATCGCGCGTTACACTTACTGCCTGTATAACGGAGCTGTTTACCGTTCTAACCTGATATTTTATATTTTATCTCTCGGCCTATGTAGCTAACAGGAAGGTTTTAAATCAATCCTAAGGTAATTTATTACGTAATGAAATATGCTGCAGGAATAACCTTGATACTTCATTTAACGTCATTTATGACCCGCTGTCTATTACTGTATACATGTTTAACCTAGAAATTGGGATACAGCTAGGTAACATGTGGTTCCTGCCGCAGTTTATTTTAACTAAATTAATTTAAATTTTTTATCGGTGCCCTGCCATTCAAAATGGCTTCCAACAATCTGTTCCTTCGCCTCGGTGCAATGAATCTTGTTACATTTTAAAAGTTTTAGAAATCAATCATTTAACATCGCCTTGTATGTTTAGAAAATGTTTAAAAACCAATTAGCAAAACGACCCTGTGAAAATATTTACTTTCGTTCGCATGAATATTAATTTAAAGTTGCTAAAAATAGCTCTTTGACCTCACATAATTTATCAAATGTGTACACTGTCGGCGGTCAAGGACGAAAGCAAGCGAATATTAATCACATTGATTCACTTTCTCTCATAACCATTACATTTGGATGAAAGAATCGTATGCAAAAAATATTGTATGCTTGCTGAATTGTATCTACGTGTACCCAAAGTTCATTACGCTTTTTTATACATTGGCGATTTCTATACTGTTAAGTTTACGAACGAGCGAAACGAAACTGCAATTCGTCTACCGCTCTCCAACCATAAGTCCATCAATACCGTATATATTCTGAACTAAGGCGTTGCTTACTTAAAGTCAAAGTCAAAAATATCTTTATTCAATCAGGCCCATAAGTGGAACTTTAGATCGTTTGCGTAAACGTATTCAACTCCCAAATAACAAATATTAGGTGTGAATCTAAATATTAGGTGTAATCCTATAAAAACCTGTGACTTAAAATTTAGGGTAGTTAGAGTCTCTTAGTACTATATAAGACTTCGTTTGGAACGAAATAGAATACAACGCTATTTAATTTTAAGTCAACCGTAATATTTGATTGTTTGGAAAACTATCATACTAACTGCTTTAGAGATATTATATCCCGGGGTATATCTAAAAACAGCTTCATTTCTAATGTATAATAAGTTAAAATGCTGCAGTTAAAATAGCTTTATGATTTGTTTAAGTAGTAAGGGGGCGTCCATAAATTACGTGAGGTGTTTTTTTAAAGGAGAATGCCGGAACACGGTTTCGTTTGGTGCCTTATTCAAATTGGTATCAAAAATTAAGTTTTTATTTTTAAAAAAAACCTCTCAAATCTCAAGCCTTGGTTGGGTAGATGAGATTTGACTCGACCCCCTTCCCCCCCTTAAACATCTCACGTATTTTATGAACCCCCCGTAATTAATATATTTTCTTCTAACATAAATACGTAACAATATAAGTTACAAAAAGTTCATTTCTAGAAAAACCAAGGCCAAGAAGGCTGGAAATAAGAACAATCTTTTTTTACTGTACCTTCAAATAACGATTCGTTAAACTTTTTCGGTTTTTGTATTTTTTTTACTTGATATTCCCTATTCTAGAAGACTCGGACTTTCGGATGTAACTCGTGGCAATTCAATCAAGCATGAACTTTGCACCGCTCGGTACTTATGTAAACTCTATTTTTTCTTACATGTCTGATTATGTAAACAATCTATTTATTACTTTTCATTCTAAAGATCGTTTTGACAATATTAAAATAACAAAAGCATAAAGAGTATTATATTTCTTTTATATGTTTTTATTGGTTTCAACACATTCGTTATTCTTCTTCTTTCTTTACACTAAAAAATAATGAAAATATTGTATACATAATGGTACAAGTTAGAAAAATTGCGCTATAGAATACTTAAGACAAAAGTGTTAATCTTACTAAAAATGGATGAGACTTCTACTGGTTATACTATCTACCTACTAAAAATAATCTTTATACATAATAAGCAAGCTTGAAGTAGAAAAAGGAATTATCTTAACCGCTTTTTCATTTAAACAGTAAGCAATTAGTTTGAACGTATAAATAGCTTCTTATTATAAATCTCAAGTTAACAAGTTCGACGAGGTGCATCAGTAACAAAATACCAACACGTCAGTTAAAAAAGTGATATGATTAATGCACAAAGCCCTTAGACTAATGATATTGGCTTTGATCTTTAGTATTGCAACCACTGTAATAAATCGTTAGATTACAATCAGCAATGTTAACATGTTTTTTTTTCAAACCAACTATTATATTTAGACTAGCTTTAAACTCCTAGACTAGCTTTTTTTTGTTTTGTTCCTATAGAGGTTATATTTGTAATTTATGTTTATTATTTAAGTATTATTTTTGTACACCCTAACTTGTAACTTATTCTTTAACTTCATGTACTCAATTTGATTTGGTAGGTTGCCTGGTAGAGACCGCTTTTAAGCGATAAGGCCGCCTATTGTACCTTTTCTTCTTTATTTTAATTGTGTATTTTTCTTTTTTTAATGCTTTGTATTGGTCTAATTTGCTGTACAATAAGGTGTATTTGATTGTGTAAGTACGTGGGCAGGTTCAATAGTTGTATGTGGTGAGCGGCTGATAAATTAAAATCCTCGTATGATCCTCGAACATTTTTGCCCCAGTTATTCCCATTCACAAAAAAATGATAAACTCATTAGCTTTATTTACAAATTTTTCGTGTAAATACTTCTAAGTTATGAGGAACAAATATAAATATGTGGGAGTCTGTCGTTTGATAAGACGGCAAAACCTACTTAGAAAACTATGTACCACATACCTATCATTTGTCAAAGCTCGCATCATAAAATTTTATAACTCTATAACCTGTATAGAACGGACATATCAAATGTACTCCATGAGAAGCTCGACAGCATACATCATACATTATTTCTGTAGCGGGCTACTACGAGCTATCATTACCGGCGCCTGAGCGCTCTAAACGACGCATCAATCATAGCTGAAATTGTAAAGTAGCGCGCATATCGGTGCATTTCATCTTGCTCTCTAAACACTTCGATATGTTATGATCGAGCAATGAATGAATGAACGGTGTTTTCTGATAAATTATTGCAAATTTAACCGAATTCTGATATTACGCGTGTAAACTCTGTAGATCTGCGTCGTTTCTGGGGCAATTATTTGACCTTTTTATGTAGAAAAAGTTAAATTGTGTCGACTGTGTGGTATTACGAGAATTTCACTCATTACCTATGTTTGAGGTATTTTTAAATATCTTCAGTAATACTCAAATTTATTTACAATTTTTTCGTCTTAAAGTTCTAATAGGCTGAATGACTGGTGTTCTGGCTCGTTCGTATAAGAAAAACTTGCGATATGTCAATCTTTTATCTAGTTTACTTTACAGTTACTTTTATCCAAACTACTGTAAAATAAACTCGTATGTTATGTACGTTATCACCTTCGTCGTGTTTTCAATTAAAAAAGTTTTAAAAAGTCGAATAGATCCCACTTAAAAGTTTTTAATATTATGGGTAGATAATTTTTCTTCAACTATCTAGTCTATATTATCAAAAAAACAATTTTCAGAAAAAAACTGACTTTCTTATACAACTAAAAAGCAAAAAATAAATATTTTTAAGACGGTGCCAAGTAAAATGTACAAAGTTATTATATATATATTGTATTCCTTTTTATAAGATAAGATTCCGAAGAATTGAGAACATCCTCCTTTTTAAAGTCGGTTAAGAATTCACAATTCAATTTTCCCAGCAGTGGGATATTACTTCAGTACATTATGATGACTGCTGTCATATTGTTTTTTTATGCGCCATTTTCTTGCTCTTTATAGATCTCTTATTCATAATAGATATTATTATAAACATATGAACGTTTGATTCGATGTGGGTGTTTATTAATAACTCTGTTGCATAAAATAACCTACTCACATTACAAGAGGACTTTTTACTTATAGATTATTATGCTCGGAAATACAACTCGACGATCTTGGATCTTTCCACATTCAATTGATTGAATGCATTGCATTATCACTTCCCATCGACCATTTCTAGAATAGATAATTTATTGTATCTATGAAAAAAATATTAATTTTCCGTATTCTAGTTTTATCCAATGTTAGAGTGATTTTTTGAAGTAAAATTCTAATACTTATTAAGACTATCGATAAATCTTACAAAAACTCTCTCAGATTATATATTTCATTAATATCGGACCGTCATTTTTAGAAATATCGGTCTTCGAAATCAATCAATAAATTGTAAATTTAATGATTGATTTCCAAGACCGATATTTATCTACAAATACGATAAGACAAGACCGATATTCATCTATAAATACAATCTATATATATCTACAAAATTATATCTTATCGTCTATGATGTTACAAATATGTTTTAAAATCAAAATATCAAGGTCCTTGTGTTACAGTTATCTATAAATTGAATTACAGCCATAAGCAATAGATGAACTATTGAATTATGAATAGGTTTTATTTTGTGCACCGAATGTCGCATCTTTGCTATTATTTTTTTTAATTCATTTATAGAATTTAATAAACGTGATGCAGAATTTTGATATAATCATGGATAAACGACCACGTCCATCATTAGAAAACAGAGATACTATCATCCTGGCATCTCGATGAAGACAACGGGTCACGATCCTTGAAATACTTTTATTTTTTGCCTCTGAGTTGACAGAATCTTAACTTTCGAGTTCACTTGATGCTTTTACAAAACAATATATTTTGTAAACTAAAGTAGCTCTCAAATTATAAGCTATTCTCTTAAGAGAGAGATCCTGATTACCTATTCTGGTTATTTTAAGGGAACTTGAGTCGAAGATGTTCTCCTGTTCTAAATAACTATAAATGAATGAAGAATTATATAAACAGATGACTGTTTATATAATTATTCTCAACTCGCATGTATGTCACTCTTTTTCGGTGGGTCTCTGGATGGTTAAGATTAAATATTAAGTGGTTCTGCCTAAGTTTTATTACGTTATGGATATGAAGACGGTGGACAGGGCAATGTGTTAAACTGGAAGTTTCACGGAAATAAATTTTACGCCATTTTTTGTCTCAAAAATAGTTGCTATGTAGCGATGAGGTAGTCAAATTCTGTATTTCCTTAATTGTGCTATTTTCTGTTTTTCTTCGAAGCTAAATGTAAAATATGGCTTAATTTTATCATGGTACACTAGGGTAAATTGTGAAATCTCTCATTGTCTTACGTGTCTGAAAACCATGATACATTTTTGACGATTGTATTTTCCATAACATCAGAAACTGTTACAGTTTATTATAGTACGGAATAAGGAAGGTGCGTTATTCCAAGCCGCTGTAGAGGTCGTTATCTCTGAAGGAACGTACCGCGGGGAACAGTTAGCAATTGTTAATATCGCATCGCTCCGTTCCATTGTCAGATCGCTTTTTCTTTGGACAGATTGATTCGTGATACGTTGTATTAGTACAATACTAAATTAGAAGCGGGAAGGTTCCGTCTCGATAATTGAATTGAATACCTACCGAATTGATTTTATTTCGATCCCGTTCATACTGTTTCCGAGGAATGTAGCTCTGTACTGTTAGGCTATAGTATAAGACAATTTGATTTTTTTCGCTAGGTTTGATCAGACAAGTTGGAATGCATTATGGTTCGAAGCAATTTTTTATTGATTAATTCCAACAATGACTATACTTCTTCATTAATCAAACCATCTACTGCGCCTTTAGTCCAGCAGTGGACTGTTATAGGCTATTGATAAACGCATGAATGAATTCACTTTTATTTTACACTAAATATACATATAGAAAAATTATAAATAAAAATTTAACAATACAATTTGGCGGCCTTATCGCTACCTAGCGATCTCTTACAGGCAACCAAAGGCGTAAAACAGCTCAAGAAGAGAGATAGGTGGTTCATATAAATAAACATATATATTTGCATATCTTAATATATATAAATCTCCTGTCACGATGTTTGTCCGCGATGGACTCCTAAACTACTTAACCGATTTAAAATTAAATTGGCTCACCGTGAGCGGTCTGGTCCAACTTAAGAGATAGGATAGCTTAGATCTTTAATTATAGTCACAATTTTATTTTATTGCAAATTATTTGTCTATAATTAACAGTCACATGTTATATATATATATACTACTATACTCATTTAAAGCTTACCGATACTGAATACTTTAAAAACAAAATCAAACGCAGACGAAGTCGCGGGCAACAGCTAGTATATCTATATATACATATTGATTGATTATTACAGAGCCAATTGGCTTTAATCATTCGAGTGCACTGGTAAAAGTACAACTACCTAAAAATTCGTGAATGAAGTAACTAGTAAGTATACCTATCTTTATTTCTCTTAAAGTTTAACTAAGTATAGACTTAATGACACATACATTTATCTACGAATTCATAATAATTTACTGAAGCATAATAAATTAAACTTTAGATGCAGGAACTCAATCAAATGCGGCATTTTAAAATGTCATTATCATTAATATGTAGATAATTATAAAATTTGCTTATTTAAGTATGTATTAGAAATTTTAAATTCATTTCATCATTTATCATTCGACTTTATTAATGTGTCAGTATTTACTTTAGATAATATTTTATCCTAAATTATAGCTATTGCACGAACGAATGAAAGTTTCTTTAGAATAACACGATTTTCTCTAATAATGAATATGTAGCCATTAAATTTATCTGTGCAGCGAAAATTTCTCCATATAATTGCGGTCGATCGGATTGGCGGTCGCCGTTAGAAAATCGGTTAATAATATTAAATTGAATATGAGTTCAAACCGCCAATAGTCATGAAATCAACTTCCAAATGGTACGCTGGCAATAATCTATTGAAGACGTATGCGATCACTTTTACTGTTATCCAATTTAGAGCGAGTGTTGGTTTCCGCTTTTACACGGTTTGTGGCTGCGAGAAACACATTGTAATAAAGCAGAGACCGTGTCATTGGAATGCCTTGAGTGCGGAGGTCTCGATATTGGCAGACTGACACACATTCCGATGCCCGTATCCCGACCTTTCAAGAACATATCAGATCTGATTTCCCTGATGTCCAGAGATTAGTGAATCCTCACGTCAATCGGATCTTATCTCAGACATTTAGGTTAGGCGTGATCAGAGATATCTAAGATATACTGCCAGTTGTTTGTGATCACTCAAAGAATGACAAGTCATCATTTTGATTAGAAATTCTGGTTGCAAACTTTCATGTTAGTTTTGATAATTACGATTTCTTTTACGATTGCTTTCGTTGCTGCTTCGTTTTCTATAAATGTTTCACTAAACGACCAAAGTGAATGTTAATGAATCACATCAACATTAGATTAAAACTATTGATTCGGACAGTTACGATAGTAATATTTAAATTTTAATTGTTAGTTTTAGTTTAGATGTGTGCATTTATATCGATTCTAAACGATCAATGACCGATCGATGTAATCGATACGAATCTTAGTTTAAATACCTAAAAGACGCAGCCTGACAGTCTGGTTCTTCTCTGCACCATCCCTGACACTCGTAGAGTGAGAGGTTTCGCACGGTGTAGTACGCAGTGCCCGAAAAATCGACATCCGTCAGCTTCTCGAATGCGATTCGACCTGAAACAAATCAATTGTTAATACTCATAAACTCATTTAGCTCGTTACGTAATATTTTGAATGGCTGATGAAATAACAGTGTTTTTTGTTGAATTGTCTGCAAACTTGCAGCGTAGTAAGTTTAACATTTTTGTCTCATGTCCTCCTGTCCGGTGATCATGATTAATGTGTGATTACGTTATGCCTATTTTAAGCTGACTATAATAAAAAAGTTATAAGTTTTATTTGCAAACATTATTTTGTTCCAGTGGTAACTATTTAGAGCGAACACTCAATTTTCCTAGTAGGTACCTACTAAATTTTGAATAAAACATTTTATTTCACACTTTTTTTTCTGGTTTATGAGTACAATGGCTTATTTCACTAAGTTATATCCACGTTATAATATCAAAGAAATATACTAATTCCGTGCATTGTGCAAGTATACCTTATCGCAAGTTTTCAGTGTCTTAATAAAGGTCTCTATCATTCAGGATCATTCACGATAAGAACAACGGCTCCAAACTGAATTAATTTTTAATACGATTATAGATTACTGAACAATTTAAGTCCTTACTAATATTACAAATGCTAAAGTTTGTTTGTTTGTCCTTCTTTTACGTCGCAACCAATCATCTGGACGGAGAGTAACATGGCCTTTTTATCCCAGAAAACCCAGTGTATAAAATAAAAATGCCGTAAAAGTGCGATAGAGCTTATTATTTTAGTAAGTTTATAAGTTAAGCTCTCGTTATTGAAGTATCGGTACTCCATATTTGTTTTAAGCAAATACATTTCATAAAGTGTAGATAACCGCTAGTCGCGGAAGCAGACAAGTCTGGGAACATGGAGTACCCACCAAGTGGGTTTGTCTAAACATTCACAATGAAGTGCAAATAGCTCCTGTAGTGCATTCTCCCATGTATTGTGTGTTAAGTGACTGTCGTATATGCTTGCTTATCTGTGAATACGGTGACTATTAATATAGGACAGAGATTTTGCTATGTATAATTGGATACACAGTTAGTGCCGAGTCTTTACGGTTTCTTTATATTAAAGCGCGTGAAGTTTCTGATTCGCTTTGGTGAGACGTATAGAGTAATATAGCAGGGCCAATTTTGCTTTCTTAAAAATAATACTTTTTCATGATGCTGTAGGTTACCAAGGAACAAGAAGTTTAAGTACCCTAATCCAACCGCTAAAGTTGCCAAGGCCGAAATAAGAGGTACTATGCCAACAAGACCAGTGGATGTCAGGTATCAACATTTTGCATATAAAAACTAGCTACTGGGAAAGTAGAAAGCCCGAAGAGTTAATTAGAACCGTTATCAAATAAAAAAATGTTAAGAATTCTGTAGGACATGTAGACATTAATATATATAAGGTAATAAAGTCGACGAGTTTTTAGGGTTCCGCTGTGCTCGGTGGACCTTTTTGAAGTCAGCTCAAAAATAATATACTGAATGGGTAAATGCTCTACTTACTAAGTACGAATGACGACTGCAACAGTAGTAAGGCTATCCGTGCCAGGCCCAGATATTCGCCCCTCATACTGACACTTCAACCTGAAACAAATAAACAAAATATTAGGCTCTAATAAATAGTCGTTGTTAATAACGATGGCTTAAGCCAAGGAAATGCATCTGTCTTAGCATCTGTTCTAAGCATTATATTCTCTTAAATAGTTAGTTTTCCCATATTACATTATAAAAAAGCGTGTGTGCCACAAGTGTTTGTGTCGATATGACAATTCCAACATGGCGGATGTAATCGACAAACACATATAAGTAAAACAGAAAAATATAAATTAAGACAAATTTATTCAGTTTTGTATCAAATTCACGGTTTCTTTGTTGCGTATTTCGAAAAATAACAGGTTCTATACTGGTCCTTATATAGAAAAAAATACGAATACACTTTTCTACTCTTTTATTATATTAATTCTTATATTATAATGTATTAACTAAATGAACAAACGAAAAGTAAGCTTATGTTATTTCAAGTTAATATACTAGTCTCATGCTACAAAGTCATAAAAAAACACATTCTGAACTTGAAAGTATCTAAGTTTATCTGTGTTAAATCGTATGGCCTACAAATCAAAACAATCATTACACAAAAGTGATCTCTATCGTTAAAGGCTTTATCAGGGTTTTACAAACGAAAGGTCATAGAGCACAATGTTTATACTTAAGTGGAATAGAATGCACGAGCCACGAAGCCTACTTAATACTGAAATATAAAAAACTCAATTGTGCCGTGGACAATAAATAAAATCGAAAGTCGGTCAGCGATATGAGCCTTGACTTTGAACCTGTTATAAACATAATATACACGTTGCGTTCGTTTAATAAGCCATTCTGGCAGTATGAAATATCGCATCCGTACAATATAACTCATCATTTATTCATCCGTGTACCTACTACTAGTTTTTCATCCAGTGCGTGTATTAAACCCATGTAGTTTATTAAACTACCATTATCTTAAACTCAAAAGACTAGTGATTAGAACTTTGGCCTCCCTTTCGGGAGAACCGACTTCGATCCCCCTTTACTTTACGGAATTATTGACGTTTTTAATTTAGGAACTTAAATATCATTGGCTTTAACGGTCCACTATGGTGTCTGTGAGGAAACTTTCATATTTTTCATAATATTCCAAAAGACGTGTATACGAATCTATACATGCATAAAATCTTTTTTTTCAGATTTTATGTAGCTTATTTGAACAGCGTAACGCGAGCTTGTTGGCGTGCCGCGGAATGGGGCTCTGCCAGGAGAAGTTTGAACCTTAGGGCTCGAAGAAGCGAAGAGATCGACTGCCTAAGCACGCCTAACTTGAGGCCGAACCTCGGCTCAGAGTAAAGGGTTTTATACATCATAGGTGATTAATCCGCACGCCTCTGAGGCCGTGGTGTGAGCCCACGTCCGGATGTCGTCAGAAGTCAAGGGCCTCGTCTTCGCTGGTGAAGACGCTGTGCAGAGGTTGATTGTGTGTCCTGATAGGGAGCATTGTCAGTAGTAATCAGAGTCGTGAAGGATATGTGTAGGCCTCCTCTTATTGAGAGTGGCGCCAAGGATGGGTGAGTTGGAAAGAAGCTGCAACTATGAGAGGGTTGGGATAATTGGAGTGTCGGATAGAACTAAACATGGCCGCCTTGGTGGACGACGGCCTAAACCCTATTCACAATCCTTCTAGTAAGTAACTCGGTTTGGCATATATATTAATCGAACTGGGCCCAATAAGGACGACTCTATATACAAAAAAAAATCGTACATAGGTACACACAATAACCAGCCAAATACTATTTATCTAACGATCCTCCGTAGTCGAATGATACAATTTAGATTAAAATTTTTATAATCAGATGATCTTACAACACCTTTGATATTTATCTTATCATTTATGATTGTTGACAGTCATTTAGAAAGTTTATTTTTTTTGAAGTTTTTTTTTTATTATTTTAAGTAAATTACTTGTGGTGTTAATCGCGATACAGATGCGGGTCACGATAAACGAGCCTTCAGAGTTCAGGAAAGCTGTGACACAAATTTTCATTATTTTTTACATTGCAATATCGCTTTCACTAGGCTTTTTATAAAGCAGGCGAACGACCATCGATAAACGTGAAAGTAAAGCGATAGTTGTGTTCTTTACACCGAGAATATCTGAAATCATTTTTACTATGCATGTTTAATGAAACGCAGCTTTCGATTGCTTTTGTAACGGTCTACTAGATTTAACCACATTCAATAACAGTGAACCGGCGAATTGTTTGAATTGTTCGAGTTGTAATCTTTTTTTTTATAATTTATCTAAAATCACATCTGTACATTTTTAATATTTTTATGTACAATGATTATGATTGAATAAGATAGTTTTGAACACATATATAATTGTATTATTTTAAATATCAGGTTTGATATATTATAATAAATGTAACCCAATGATGGGGCTGATAAAATCCGTGTCCATATCGTATCGTAATCCATAAGACCCAATAATTTGCAAATAATAAAAAAAAAAAGATCACTAGCTTTAAACCAATAAGGTGGGAAAATACTTCATCGTAAGCTTGCATTTACGCGTGCCCCACAAAATTGCAATTAATTATAAGCATATTTCTCCGATGTAGGTATCATAAAATATAATATACGAGTAATTGCTTGTAAATTTACCGTTATATGAACTTTCTCAAACTGCTGGTTCAAATATTCCGCAAAAGTTGAGTTTCTTTCGAAAAGGTACCTAATACTTATTTCTTCATTCCATTCCGTTAAGCGAGATATTAGAGGTTAATATTTTAAAGAACTTCTATTAAGTAGTATTATTTCTTATAAGGTCTATACGCACTTAGTGCAAGTATGCGCATTTCTTATAAGAAGCATATAGACATGGATATATCCATGTGTCTGTATTTTTCTTTAATTAAAAAAAATTTCAATATTACGTAACCACTATTAGAAAATAACTTTTATATTTTCTAATAGTGGTCTCACGTTTTTTACACAGTTTTGTCATAAAAGTAGTATTATTAGCTGGCGCCCACGACTTTGTATTGATTTGTTTTTATTTCAGTTTCTTAAAAATCCCGCGCCCTTCAATTTTCCATGCTAAAAAAAGTATCCTATGTATGTCTCACAAATGTGGGCTAGGTATTTGGCACGATTGTTTTTTCTGCTAAACCGTGCATAAGTAACTATATACGCTTGGTTTTTCAAATCCCGCAGAAACGGGGGTTACTTTCGAGTGAAGCTATATCGGAGAATAATATCATTAAGGTCATAACATATGTAACACAAACAAACAAACTCATATTCGCATGTTTATAGATGTATATAAGTTTATTTGCCGGAAGAGAGCATATGCGGTAAACTGGTCTCTAACGAACCGCAAACAATCCAACGGTTTTGTGGTAATGACAATTTTGGGTAATTTGCACGTTCTAAAATTCACGTGCTCTTTACACTCACATTATAGTAAATGTAGACTGTTAAGCGTGAGAGTGACTTGATATGACCGCGGTTTATTTCGTTCTAGTTCTTACCCGCGATTTTGTTTGCGTTTGTTACACTTTTTAAAGATCCCATGAGAATCGCTTGCATTTTTGGTTGTAAATTATTTATTCCACTACAGGTTACACTTTGACTGCAATCTCGTAATGGTAAGTGCTGATGCTCCCATAAATGATAGTGGGCCAACCTTTTATCGTAATGGTAGTTATTTTACGCCTATACTCTTAAACGATTTTTACGCATCATTGTACCCGAAAGCTAAATCGTTTGACCGCACGTCTTTGTTTATAGGGTGGTAACTAGCCACAGCAAGAGCCTCCCACTGGAGACCAAAGCAGAGAAAATTTTGGAAAATTTATAAAATTACTAAACTGCCTTTCCCGGGAGATGAACCAGAGACCTCTAACTCACAAAGCCACAGCGGAATAAATATTAGAAGATTATATTATATTATTAAAAGATTATGAAAGTTTAGAAGAAAGGTGAGAAAACAGTTATTTTTACACGGCTATCGGAGCTTAATATCTTAGCCGAAATATCCTTTCATTGGAACATTTGATCCAAATCATCCTACCTTAAAACTTTTATGACACCATTGTTTCGGGCATTTCAATTGTGACAATGACTGTAGAGCATCATTTTAAATTGTCTTTCAACTTATTTTAAATCATAAACAAAATATATAAAATGCATCAGAATTTACCAATCCAGGATTGAAAATCTATGGTGTAACTGATTTTTAGCCCTGGATGGGTTAAGAAGCTTTTAGAAACTTGGAAAAGGAAATGCTGATTTTGAAATATGATGCCTAAAAACTTGTAAAGTCCTAGTCGTCAATCTCGGTTATTATAACTAGGTCGTTATCGTAATAAAAGTGTCAACGAAGTCCACCAGCCTGCTTTGCTACAGCGTGACGAGTTTATGCTCTCAAACAAGCTCTTTTATAAGAAGTGGTCCCCTTCTGGTTCGTGGTCCTTCTTCTTAGCATAAATAGGGTGATGATGATAAATATTTCAATACTTTTTATTCTCGATTGTATATCGATGACATGGCACGCAAAAAAAGTTTAAATACACTGTGAAGTTTGTTTGATAGTTTCATCTATTTAAAGATGAGCCATATCCTTCTGAAAAAGTGGTAGGCTTTTTATAATAAGTTATCATGTCTGCATTTAAAAAAAGTAACAATGTAAACATATATCAAAAATGTTAAAACTAAGTAATGATCCGGTCATATATAGATAGGGTGCGATGTAGCGTAGTTTAGCACACAACTTATCGCGAAAATGTAAACAAGAAAGACAGAAGCTTATTACGAAATTAATTATGATAGCAGACTTAAAACCGTTAAGTTCAGAGTGAAACAGGGCGTGTCGAAGCCGTAATGTGGAAACGCAATTATGAAGTGTGACGTGGCTCGCATAAGTCACATAATGATAGTCACAGTTATAGACAACGAAAACACAAATGAAAACCAGTCTTGCGATCGAGGATTTGCGTGAAATTGAGGATAAAGCACTTGATAAACCAGCTTTGTTAAGACATACATTATATTCGTGTAAAATGCGAAATCTATACTTGCACCACTTAGTTGAATACTTAAACACATATCTATGTCTTAGATTATATAATGTCTTTAAATACGCTTATCTAAAAAATCTACCACTTCTATTTTTAAACACATATCTATGTCTTAGATTATATATCGTTTATTGCGGAAGGTACCTAATGGGCTGTATAACATCCAGCTTCCATCGGGTTAAAGCACGGGCGTAGTTCGTAATTCATGTATTTGTCATATGGCATTAAAAACTGACATATTACTTTATTACAGTCAATGTATTGAATTATAGCAAAAAAAAGTAATTACTTACCATCGTTTTAAGGGCTAATAATACTATTATAATTGTATGAGTTTCTTTATTCTACCATAAGTTCTAAATACCTCAACAGGATTGTTCGAATAGAGGTTTGTTAGAATTCTAATATCATCCCGACCAAAAAAGACTGAAAACTTATACAGTACAAATTAAAAATCCGCCTGCAGAACGACGGTTTTATTTTATTTAGTTATTTTTAATTACGTGCTTGTTCAAAAATATTGTATCAGTAAAGGCCGACCTTGATCACCTGCGCGATCTAAACTACGGGACCAAGGGTATGTGCTGTGTGACATTACTGTAACAGTTATGTCACGACGTTCCTCACAAGTACTGGCACCGTAACGTATATGCAACGACCGTGTAGATGCGCTTTCAAATTGCCCAATTTAACGGTGAACTCGACTTGGGAGTTACTTGTATCGTAACTGATGATTTCCTGTTCAACACAAATGAGACTTTTAGTGAAAGACTGCTGAACCTCTAACAACTCTATTATCGCAAATGTGATATTTCTTAGAAACTTTGCCTACTTCATGTAACCTTAAAAGAAGATAAAATTTCTATGAGCTTGAAGAAGCGATAAGAATTAAACAGTTACGCATTGCAACGAATTCGACACATTTACGGCAGAAGGTATATCCGCTCTACTAAACTCTACTTGTGGTGTAATCCTGTAAACCTGATATTACACACGTTCTGTTCAATAATAATGTTGCCAGAAATCAAAGCACAACTTTATTTGTTAAGCTCGTTTAAAGCAAATGAAAACCTTGTGAATTCCCTTAAATTCCCAGAATTTCCCAGCATTAACGGATGAATGTAATTTACCCATTCATAGATGAAGAGAATAAAAATAATTTCGTACCGCAATTTTTGAAAAGCTCTCATAAAAACTTGTTTTGTCAGATAATATCGGTTTTGTACATTAGTATTTAAATCATGAGAATAACGAACTTATGCAAGATTATCCACAATTAGACAGTAATACAGTTTCTTTGTTCCCACGTACAATGGCTATTTATTCTCATGCAGTACAATATTAGCGGCGAGGCGATTCAATGTTATGTGCTTATTCGCAAACCTAGATATCACTTCCCTGTTGTTCATACAATAAAATTACAAATTATAGTTGATGTCGTTTCTCCTTCACGGGAATTCAAACAAACTATACGTGAATAGGAAACAATTACATGCTAAGTTTTGTTATTCAATTTAGATTTTAATGCCATCTTAAGTGAAAGGCAAAAGTTCTTAGTATGATGAATGATAGGATGACCTAAAACATACGTATTATTGAAACTGGAAAAGGAAGTCGTAGACAAGGAGTATAATACATAGTAATGTGGATACAGGCAGAAAACATAGAAAATGGAGTAGATGTTAATAATTGCAGTGCTTGACAGTATAAAAGGCTTTCCAGTAACAGAATTTATTACGAACTATTTTTTGAAAATATAAAAATGCCGGCACCAAGTATAACAATTGAAACTGTAAGTTTCTTACTTTCAGGCCGTGTGGCTTACTGCCATCGTTTTATGCCCGTGTTTTTTTTAAGCGAGTTAGAATATGGTATGTGAAAATGTTAGTACTCGTTTTCAAAAGAGGAAGAGGTTCTCAATTCTTCGAAGTCTACTCTTTTAAAAAAATGCCACATAACATCTGATTGAATTCCAATGGTCATGACTCGACATGATGACCTTTATATAAGATAATCTGTACTGGTACTGTCTGTAACGTTGCTATCATCTATACTGAATCAAGTGACCCCATATAGACAAATCGCTCCCCAATTACCAACCGTGACAGTCAGCCTCCGGCTCGGAACAATGACGTGTGGTTAACGGTCAGTGGCACAATGAACGGTAGCGGTCATGGCCATACAATTAATATGGTTTATCTACCCCAACTGATTGTTTGTCTGGGAATTATAAACTTTTATTGTAATTATCTGATCTTTATTGTCTTCAATTTACTGTCACGTATAATTACCTATACCATAGTTTTGCTTAGTTACGTACCATACAAGTTGGCTAAAAGACTCAAGCAAAACTACCTATGGCAAAACTGTTTTTAAACAGCTGGTAAAGGTATGTGGTCACCAATACCTTAGCGATGAGGGTCGTGACTCTTCTTTTTCATCGTAACGGGCACAATGAAGGAAAAGAGTATTTTTTACGTGCACTATTGCACTTGGTTCTACTTCTAAGGTTAGAAATACGTGATTTACCTTAACCATTTCCTATGATGTCAAGGCAAATGGCATAACGCCCTCTTATACTGGCATCCCCTTCTGCCTTCGTGCATATTTACTTTTTTTTTATTTAAATTCTGTAATCATTATTTTAATTAATGTAATAAGAAAAAAAATAAGTTTGATAGTTTTTTAATACAATAATATACCTACCCAATACGCTATATTGATATTACGTTTATAAATACTGTTTTATAAATTAATCTTTAATTTGAACCGTTATTAATAAAGCCCATATAATAAAAATAATCTTATTAAATAATGTAACGACAAAACTAAAAGAAATTCGACCATGAGTTCTCGAGTAGTGCCATAGACAAACACATGTACAGTTTTAATGAATATTGTAATGCGGTCACCCATTGAGAATTCGTGTATAATACAAAGACGTCGCTGGTCATTGGCATGTCCACACATGGACGATAAGCCGATATGGTGCCTTTGATGTACGCCGAGGTCAGAGTCCAATCAGATATTTGTTCCTTTAAGGTACCATCGCTAGAAACCTACCAGGAATAAACAACTCTAAAGCTTTAGTCAAATTCTTCAATAAGAAATACTAAGGCTAAATACGTACACCTTTGAGTACGAAGTTTTTTTTCTACTATTTGTTATCAAAATTCTTCTCAGTGCAACATATTATGAATAAGAAATTGTCTTTATTTGTTATCTATATCCGGTAAAAAGTTGTACTGATCAAGATATGTTGTTGCACACATCTAGCTTTTCCCCTCGAGGCCGAGAAAAATTACCGAGAAGACAAGGTTAACCAGAGAACCCAAAAGTCTAACCAAAATTTCAGACAGAAATTATACTTTTTATCTATGAAAACAAATGGCTCCGGGGGATCTTTCAAAACACGAAATAAGTTCAGACGTAGTTGCGGGTAGAAACTAGTAAATAAATACAAAAACAAGTTATTCTATAACAAGTTATTGGACATTTCTACTACAACTTCGTATAGAGTTAAGAAAACATAAATTAGTCCGATTAAATACGCCAACTATTCGTAACTGTGTTCTAATGTAAAAATCAAGCCTCTAACACAGTCAGACTATTAATAGAATAGATTTAGATGCGCATCTCGTAGATGCAAACACCGATAGAGATAACAGGTCACGGTAATCCGTATAACAATCACAAGAACCGAATGGCCGGTAACGGTACCCAGCACACGAGACAATGCGTGAGACAGGTTGCCCGTCTGACCCAATTATCTCACTAGGACGTTTCTTTTGAACGTGTGAAGTTTTATTGCCTTTCACTCAATGTCCTGCGGAGAATTTAATATGGTGTTTTAATTTTCAGATTTTGTTGTCAGATTTACTTTTGTTGGTTTCGGTGGAATGCTGTCGCACAGGAATTTTTTTGAAAAATGCTTGCACAGACGTTATTTGCATTTCTTATGCGTTTTTATGGTCCGTTTCTCTGGAAAAGTTTATGACAAACCACCATGTTAGATTGGCATTTTCTTTTAAGTTTAATCTTAAAATTGTCATACTCAATATAAAGCTAACATAAAACAAAAATTTTGTCAGCTTTCAAATCTTTGTTCCTAATTCTCAAGTTGCTTGCCTTAGATCGCTACTAAGTGATGCCTTAGATCGCGACTCACACCAGTCATTAAAAGTCATATGAAATCGCGTAGGAACCTGCACTTGACAATGCTGATATAAAGAATACTGCACGGTAAGTGTCCACGGTTCCTGTAGAGACTGCACTGGCGAAGAGATAATGGTGCAATGCGGGTAATTAATAAATGGAAACGAGCCACCCGAAGACACAAAAAGGCACGGTTCAGGGGTTTGCTTACGATTAGCTGCAACCAAAATCTGCAATGATCTCCCGCCTCCACTCCGTGATATTACTCATAGCGAAATAGTAATAAATAACAAATAATAGAAATTGTACCTTAGCTTACAAATCGAAGCAGCTAGATTCATTCATACAGTTTAACTAAAGTAATAAGAAAAAGATCAATTTATTTGTTATTTTGTTATTTAGATTCATTTATTTTGTAGACCGTGTTAGCTCTTTTTAACTAGGTATCATAAGTATGCAATAACTTTGAAAATGGTAAGAGGGGAAGATTGTCAAAACTTTTTATTTAGAAGCGAGAGCTCTAAACGGCAGTTTAGATCTTGGGGTGCCTTTATTACTTACAGTTAGTTCCGACCTAAAACCGTTAAAAAACTGACAAATAAGTAGGACGCTTCTCAGCGTGCGAATTTTATCACCTGTCACGCAATGTCCTGTATGAATCGTAGTTTGGAGCGCTTCCTTTAGGCTATGTACTACTTTTATTATTTAAACACCATCATTATTATAAGTTTATAATAACATGAACAGTAAGCAAACTAGATTTAGCTAACGTACATCCACGATGTAATCGTATAATGACAGTGACAAAAAAAATATCAATGTTAGTGATTGAATACTAGAGAGTTGTATACCTTGCTTGTATGCTTGTGTTTCCTTTATTTTATACTTATAGCAAACGCTCGGTTTATGGACAACTTACGAACAATTGTGTGGGTTGTGCCCGCGAAGTCAGCCTCACAAGTCAAGTGGTCTGGTTTTATTATTTCTGTATCTCTATTTTCAGTCATTCCTAAAGAGCCCTCTAACCACGATAAAGAATGGCACATAAAAATTAACATACAAAACACTGTCTTATAATATTGACAAAAATAAAACCAAGCACGCTCTGCTTATTCGAGTTGCATGAATATGCCGTAGAAAATAAAGCAGTGGTAGGCCCGAGGAATTCTCTACATAGACACTACATTCTATACCTTTGGACGACTTATTGGTTTTATGCAAATAACTTGCGTGTTTATCTTGGGAGCCGGCTGGAATGCTGGCATCGCTTTCCTACTGACACTTAACACGTGGCAAGAGGTCTTAGCAGATATCGGCGACATTTATAAATGGGTTAGCCTTTTCTTTCTATAGAAAGTGTTTGTTAGATATTTCTAAATTTTATTTTTGTTTTTCTAAAAATTATATCAGAGATAATATTTTTTAATGGCTTAGTTTCTTGTGGGCTTCTTCTTAAACTAAGACCAGGGTGCCTTTTGTGTGTATCCATTAACCTATACGTAATATTATATAGGTACGAGTAGGTATATTTGAATAAAGAAAGTTTTTTCCTTTTGTTTTGTTTTTCTTTCTCGTACAGCAAACTTCAAGATTATTTTTTTATTGTATAGATATACTATTATTTTGAATAACTCAGATAATAGCAACTTTGTAAATCAACAATTTATAGGTAAATTGATGTTAGAATAACATAATATATTTAGCTCGAGGGTGTTTTCGAACAACTTTATTAGCGTAACGTGATCGTACATAATTTCTACTGTTTTACACCGGTGTGAAAGACGGAATTGTGGTAAATGGATGTCGATTCAAATATGTTATTACAAGTTAACATATTGTGATCGGTCACGCTCGCCCGAGGTATAATGCTGCCATTCGCTTTAACTTATAAAGTTCTAAATAAGCTATAGCATTCCGAGAGGGCGTAAACAATTTGAAAAGAATTTTTGACTAACTGGAGGGTGCTGTTTCGATATCTAAGTATGCTAAACTAAACAACCTCGTGTGTTAGTGGGGGTTGACCTATTAAGAATTTCAAATTTAACTTGCAGATGTTTCAGTTCGTTTATCATTACATTGAATTCTTATTCTGTGTGAGTTCTTATTTTCAAAACACAATAATTGATATGAAACACAATTCCTATTTCAGATTATGTTATGTCATACTTTACTTTTTACAGATAGCGCATGCTCTTTCGGGCCAGGAATGTAGGTACAAGGTTGAGTTAAAATTTCATTTTTACGAAGATTTTTGGCTTTTGAAAATAACTTAATAATTTAGTTTGTTTTAAACTAATTACTTATCCACCGAGTCTTTATATCCAAAGTTTAATGTTATAGGTACCTTATAAGATGTGTAATAACTTTTCGTGGGAATTAAAGAAACAATGCCACAGATAAGTCGGTGTAATACTTAAAGGTATACATATATAATTATAATTATGGCCGTTAAATTTTATTTTTACTTATATCCTACAGTTTTAAAAATGAAACCACAAAGCTTTCATATGTTAGTAGAGTAACTTTGTGAGAGTGTGGTGACCTCTTAACGCAATGCTTATCAAGTTAATTCATTAAGTGATATCATTAACACTTTTATGTCTGTGAACGAAACATTCGAATAATATCGGGCCCAGTCCGACGCAAGGTAGGTAGGTAATTTAAATCAGGTGCCAATGGTAATTGAGTGATCTGCGTGATTTGGGGTTGACATGCTCTAAGAAGCACGTAGGAAATGTAAAGGCAAAATTTGAATCTCTAAACCAATCAACAGACTTGCCTTGCCGTTGCTTTACTAAGTGAATCAACAGATTAACTCTGTCAAAATAGGGCCACACCACACCCTCTGTTACTTTAAATTAATTAATTTTCTTCTAAATATATACCTAGAGCAACGTTTGCAACAACACAGAAAAACGTCTATTCACTGTTAATGTTAAGATTCTTATACCTCGCAGTTCGATAGTAAAAAGGACAGTTAAATCAAATATTTCTTGACACTCTCCAAAATATATCTTGAAATATGCTGATATTCAACAGCGAATAAGCTCCAAACTAAGAATATTATTACCACGTTAACTTAGATTTCAAACTTTTTTTTTTATTTCAGTACAAGTTAGCCCTAGACTGCAATCCCACCTGAACCCTAATCGGTTTCCACGCGAATTCGTACCGGAACGCTTAGTGGCACGTCGGGTTGTAACTAGCCACGGCTGAAGCGTCGAACCAGACAGATTTAAGCATATAAATCGTATTAGGTATCCCGAGAAACTCAATATATCACTTTCACTGACTAAGTATTCAAGATATCATTTATCAAAGGGGCCTAATGCAATTTTTCAAGTGCAAATTCAAAACCTATTAATCATCAGAGATAAAAACAGTCTAGCTCCGCCCACATAAGTACCATTTGCAGTCTGCATGGAAATAAAGGCACCAACACATCACATATATTTTGTGTTTAGAGTATTGCAATAACTTTTATGTGCACACGTATATATAATATTTTTATATCCAGTTCGTTTTTTCAAGGAAAAGATAGTGCGTTAATACGATCATATAATACGTAGAGTGAAGAAAAGATAAAATGAAACTTATTAAATTAATGTTAATCTTTCAAACCAATTATTTAAGTATATTGTAAACTTGCTATGGATTTAGATAATATTCGCACTTCCAGTACTTAATGAATTTTGGCCGTCGTGTTAATCTTGTAATTTGGGATAAACGTAGCATTGTCGTATATCAGTTGCATGAATGTTGTATATGCTAGTCATTTTAAGGGTAACCTCATCTTAAAGCACTTAACACCCTCTCTATAAGATCGGTTATACCTACAAAGCCATTCATCATCATCATCATCATTATATCAACCCATTACCGTACCAGGGCACGGATCCACTACAGGGCACGGGTCTCCTCCCACAATTTAAAAGGGTTAATGCCTCCTCTCCACCACACACCTTTGAGAACATCATGGATAACTCTCAGTCATACGGGTGTCCTCACAATGCAATCCTTCACCGTTGAAAAAAATGATATTTCAATTGCACGCACAGAACTTAAGAGGTGTGTGCTGGAATTAGAACCCGGCCCCAGTGAAGTCGAAGTCCTAACCACTGGTTCATCACTGCTTCAGTAAACCATTGCTGACTATTATTATACATGCATACATGTCTGCGCATAGGAAATACGCTATGTGCGTAAGCCCTACGTTTAGACTGTGAACAATTGTGTACTAACGCGCACTTACAATAAATCTTTTGATTCCTTGTGTTTTAATATGTGTTCCCTAGAGATGCACTTCTAATTTATGTCAGGCGGACTAATTTCACATTGCATTGTTTAAAAATATAAAATTAACTTTAATGTTTCATAACAAAATTGTTAGCATTTATGACTTAAGCTCAGTCTAAATGACATTGTATACACTTTTGCTTTGCCCCTGAATAAAACATCGAACATAAAAAAATAAACTTAGGTACACTTCCAAGCCTTAACAGCCGTGCGAAGTCATAAAACCACGAGTCGTATCTAGACCCGCGGAAAGAATGAGAGGTTAAAGTTCATCTAAGCTCATAAAATGCAGTGCTAACAACACACGATTTCACAATTTTTCACAAAAAGCCCGTGTAAAAAGTTAACGTGTTATTTTTTTGTTATGTTAACAAAACTCATAGTCAACATTTTAATTATTTTTGAAGTAAACATATTTTACGTAGCTTGCTTTAAACATGATCGATTATGGATCACAGGGTATCATGTATTCTTATAAAGGGTTGCACCAAAAATTATGAATTTTAAAAATTAGGTCATCATCATAATTATGTCAACCAATGGACATCCACTTCTGGACATAGGTCTTTTGTAGGGAGTTCTAGATATCCGTCCAGTGCAGCGGCTCTCTACGAGTCTCTTGATGTCATCCGACCACCTCGTCGGTTGCGAGATCGCCATTCCAGCACCTTGGGACCCCAACGTCCATCGGTTTTCCGAATTAACGTGTGGTTTTTATAATTAAAGCCCACCTACCCATGTCAAAACAACGTGGAGGGCATAAGCTACACCCAGTATTGGGATATTCATAGATTGAATGATGTTGATATTTGAAACTTACCTAACTAAAGCTTCTTATATTTAAATTCTTGTCTCTTCAGTATCTGTAACAAAATTAAAACCAAATTAGTTTGTTTTGGTCATGTAAAATTTGGCATGCGGCCCGGAACTGTGGATTTTGGAACTCCTTACAATAAACCAATGTCCGGCAATGACCGTCATCGATTGAAGTGATGATGATGATAATGATCTTACGTTTTTTATTGGCGTATTTTTGTACAAACCATTTTTCCTGAGCTAGATAGAAATAAGTCCAAGTTTTTTCTCGTTAAAATAAGAAATTAACGTAATTCGGATTCTTACTGAAAACAAGCAATGAAAACCTATTAAAAAATATTATTCAAGAAGAATTAAAGATATACACGTATCTACTATACTAACATCGACAATTAAGAGCAGCTTCTCATTAATCATTTGTTTCCTTACCGATTTTTCTTATTTGAACTTGTACACATGCGATTAATTTAATAGTAAAGTGTTTAGTTCCTCTAGTACTGATTGCAAAACACATTTTTTATTTTATTTAGTTATGTAAGTATTGGGACAAATAAGAAATGGTTTCGTGTACACATATGTTCTTGTCAAATATCAACGGATTAGATTAATAAGTTTATTAGCAGCATACCTACCCGGAAAATACCATGAAGATGCTCATAAATTATCAATAAATTACACCCATCACTAACATATGTCTATAAACTTTCCATCATTAAACAATATTACAGGTTATAAATACTTAACATACAACTGTTATAATAAAAGTTACAGTAATCGTAAACCGTTTAAACTTTATTTGTATTAAAAGTAGACCATGTTTACTTTTCTCTGCGCAAGTCAATAAAGCTCCACTTTCTACTGCTTCAATGTAAAGCATTCTATTTCGCATCTCCTATCTCAGGTATGGTAAACTATTGGCACATACTAAAAACCGGTATATTAAAGTCTAGGCCTAAGGTAAAACCATCGATAGCCGAACAACACTTATATGCCTCTTCCAAGAGCACTGTCTGGTTTTCAACAAGCTGGTTCTTTTCATTGATTTGGACAGTAAGAAAACAAATTTAAAAACAATTAAAGTGTAATTCATTTAAAACTTATGAAACGAATACTTTCATTTTCGGTCACTTCGCTGAGATAATATTATTTTTACTTTTCTTACTATTTTTATTAACGTAGCTTACGTTGGTCTATCGCAGCATCATATCCATATAAGCATTATAAAATAACTTTTATTTGTAAAACGGTTCTCCACCCCTGACATATGTCTGTATAGGACAAACAATAGTTGTCGTAGTCAGGTTACAGTAAATTGTTTTCATGTGTTTGCTTGATTCATCGATAAGTTATATTGAACTTGTTAGATTTATTCAACAAAAAACTATTGATTTTTATTTTAAGTGCCTTTTTACAATCGTTAGGTTGATAACGATTATATAACTTAAAATCTCATTCTCTCATCATCTGCAGAATGATTTAGAATTTATAAATCACAAACGAATAAAATAATAAATGCAATCATACAAGTAAATATTTGTTTTCTAATAATGATCATGAAACTACCCTAAAACCTACATGCGTGTCATTTGCGGTGTGATGACGGCAGATCCGAATGCAGTCACGTCACAACTGACAGAGATCAGTCAAGAATGTTCAAATGTGGCTTAATGAAAATGTGATATAGGTATGTATTAATTGTCAGATTAACCGTTTATTGGGCAGCATTCATTTTACGGAATACAAGTTATATCTTTGAATGAGACTGTGTTTTTAGATTAGGTTTCGACTTTACCGAGACCATACCTGATGCGCAGAATACAAGTATGTAACGGTCTAGATGAAGTAACGAACACCCTAACCTGTCACGCCCTTAAAAAAAGGTTTACAGTGACTAAACGTGCACTATAAGACATAAATAATGTATTCATACGATACATATCGTATCACAATACTAAACGACCAGATATAGTAGGATAGACCAGCCCAGAGCGGAGCCAAATTAGCAAACATCGTTAAATAAACTAACCTAACTGGTAATCTATCCCGCGACAACTTGCTAGCACGGCAACTAATCACACCAGGTAGGCAAGAAGGGTTTAAATACCAAGTTAAGTCCTTTAACATTTTCCCCGACACTGGAACGCTTATGTGGAGTCAAAGTAACATGAGAGCGCACAAGTTATTTATTTGCTACGTTCCTTTGGCGCCGATGCGAACAAATAATGGTCCTACATAGCTGCCCAACTAACTGGCGGCATGCTGCATACCGAAAGCCTTAACACCTTATTAATCAATTGGTTAAGTATAGATGATTTCGCCCGCGATTAAGGCTGCCAGTCCACCGGAGCGGAGCGAGGCAGCGAAGCCGAGAAACGGACTTATGCGGAGCGCAGTTGCGTACTGTGTCTGGTTCACTTAAGAGTTTTAGTGCAATTCTATTGGTTAATATTTCTCCATTTCTCGGCTCCGCTGCCTCGCTCCGCTCCGGTGGACTGGCAGCCTAACTTGGCTGTTATTCTCAACCTATCAATCTCAATGCTGGGCTCATGCCTCATCTCTAATCTGAGAATGGGATCTAAAGCCCACGCTACTCTGATGTGGATTGGACTGTGGTTGGACCATAATTCCCGGGACTAACGGTTAAACGTGCTCTCCGAGGCACGGGGAGGACAATTTCCCTTTTCCGGGCACCGCTGACGAAAATGTGTGGTTTCGCACACTATTCATGTAAAAGTTATTAACATAAATAAACTTATTTGTGTAACTTGTAAGTGCAAAACATGCATTTTAATTCCGCAGAATGGAAAGGTACAATACAATACAATAGCGTAGGTATTAGTTTAATTTATTAAAGCCTAAACCGCACTGAGTCAAACGTAAACGTAGTGCGATTGAAACTCGTCATTGTTTTTTAAAAATTAATAATTGACAGATCAAGAACATGGCCCACTTCGTGGTAAGTAAAAACTATCGTCTATAAACAGAAAAATATTGTTGCAGGGCAAGCATGGAACACGTCCTACAACGTGCCACACTGTGTATATAACAACCTAAGGCGTGGGTATCAAGTCTCATCTGCCTGTAATTACACCGGAAACTATAACAGACCGGAGCATAGTAATGCTGCTCTGCGGCAGAAATAAGAAGTAGCAGTAGTACTTCCCCGAACGAGCTCTGTTAAAAATCTCTACAACTACTAAAACTTTGCCACAATCTAGTTCCGCTGCTACGGTTTTGCCTTACAGAATCGTCTTTTTATATAAAGCTTTGTCTAGACTAATTGATAGATTTTGCGAGAATATTCCTTGAGTACCTGCTAAAAGATAATTTCTTAAAGCTCTGCCCCAAACGGTCGATATAGACAATGAAAGTTTGCCTTCGAGTCCTTAATTTTTAACATATTTTTCAAGTTATTTGGATTTTAGTTGAAAACAGAGAAGTACTTAAAAGAGATAAATAGGATTAAATTTTTCAACTTGCATATTATGTTCATTTTAGTATTTTATTTATTTACTTGTAACATAGTTTCTGGAGACGGGCACCGCGGAAAAATTTCTTTATCTCACAGAAAGTAAGAAATTCTACGAAGATGAAATTGCTGTCATCCGCTAGTTTCATATAAAAGTTTGTATAACACCACGCTACGAAAATAGTTGACGTGGTTCTAACCGCTGTGCACAGCTGATCAATCTATTGTTACAGTAATTTTATATACTACTATAGTCGCTCTATATTTTGAGAAGAATGAAATTAAAAAAATCTCCCTCTTGAACCAATTCATTTATATTGTTTTTTTAGAGTGGAGTAATTTTTTTACTCTCAAATCTATTTTCAAACTTTACTCTCTTTAAAACAAAAAAAAATACGTTTCTGTATATTTACAGACCTACACCACTAATTGGAGCAGTATACCGGATGGCTAAATCACTTGGTGATAAAGCTTTTCCGGTTCTGCAATAACTCGAAGCAACCAGTCTTTCACGATCGTGTTACAGACACATCACTTCTTCTGGTTTAGTAAGGAATTAAAATTATTTGTTCGTGAAACAAAAACAGAATTCAATAACATGACTTCTAGATGCAGGATAACTTAGCATTAAAATACATTTAAAGACATACGTATTAAATAATTCACGGATTTTAGAACACAAGGGACAATACTTCAATACAGATTAATAAGATTTGATATTAACGGTTAAGGCCCTACGATGCCCATCGCAAAAACTAACCCTGTTAATACCACCCTGAATAACAAATGCAGTCATAATTTGAGTAAATTTAGTTCTTAGGTTACCTTCTCTATTTTGACGCCACAACCTATTTCGTAACAGCTAAATTACGATCGAATGTTTATGAGTTTATTATGTAGTGTTGAAGGTTGGTGTGATTGCCAAAACTGTAAGTTAATATTGTCGTCATTAAAGGGAATCTAACGGTTAAGTGTGAAAGTGCCTTCGCCATATTACTGGTGCACGATGTCTGACGATTAATCTTTACTGCTTAATAGTGCTGTGAACATAAAGCGCACTCGACGCATAAGGCTCGGCATAAATGCTCGGTGGAGCAAGCATTGTAAATAAATCAAAGGGTTCGGTCTTTTTGCTCCGTAGTTTAGAAAATGAGATTAGAGCAGGGAACATAATCACCGAAGGCGGTCGGCGGTCGCGCTCGTGATGGGGAAAATAAAAAGGGATTTTGCATTGAAGCGTTTCCTATCGGCTTTTAGCTCGTTCCCTTTTATCCCGCAGCTGATCGCGCTAGACAATGTGGTTGTGGGGGGGTGAGGTCGCGGGGTGCGGGGGGAGCGACGGGAGGGGTATGTGCATGACCGCGCAGGGCGCAATGACCTTGCGCGCACATTCCACTCTTCCGAACACTCCTGCGACTCTCCCGGCTAATCTAGCTATTATATACATCCCTAGATAAGAACTATTGCAACAAATAAATAATTTATCAACCCATCTCGTGTTTATATGCACGTATTTAATAGATAGGAATATGTAAACTGAATATTGTGACTTAAAAAATATAAACATGCCAAATCGCTCAAATTGTTCATATTAACTACCTCATTTTATCTGGTAAGAGGATTCGGTTCTGCCTATTTCTAGCGTTCCGGTACGATGCTGTTTAGAAACCAATTAGGGTATAGGTTAAATATAACCATATCTCTTGAAGGTCAGATTTTGTTGTGCGATTTTATCTTAGGCTGCATCAATATCTACCACCAGGTGAGGCTGCAGTGAATGGTCTATGTTCAGGTTGAATAAAAAAGAGTAAAAGTATGGATTCCAAGGTCATGGATGCAATTTCCGGATAGGGCAAATTATATTATATAAGTTTTTTGGACTAAGTTCTAAATCCATCTTTTCCCTGACAGAGGAGGCCCTGTACCAAACTGTGGTACATTCATTTTATATCTTACAGAATGCTTTTTAACTTTTTGTAACTTAAATGTGATAACAATCGTTTCAGCCCGCACTGGAACAGGTTGCATGCACCTAACACTAAATCAATCTTATCCCTGACAGAGGAGGCCCTGAACCAAACTGTGGTACATTCATTTTATACCTTATATAATGCCTTTTAACTTTTCATAACTTAAATGTGATAACAATCGTTTCAGCCCGCACTGGAACAGGTTGCGCCTAACTCTTAATCTTTATTTTCGATGCCAGAGGAGGCCCTGTACCTAACTATGGTACATTTATATCTAATATATTTAATGATTAAACGAACTTATCTGTAAGTGATGTTCTATCATAATTATAAATATCATAATCTGTATAAAGCGGTCATTCGGTATAATGCTATTTTAAATATTGTTCTTCATAATAACCGGATATTATGCAAAAGCCACCATAGATGGTGCTAAATAGGACAAACAATACATGAGAAAGGAAAACTAGGTTATTAACCTCTGTGAGTGCACATTGTAGAGCAAACAGGCTGAGTAAATAGGAAAAACTACAATCAAACGACAGTTCACGCGTGCCTCGGAAAATATGTACATTAGAATAGTACGTAATCTCTATACCTAGGAAATACATTAACATAGATATATGGCTCAGCTACGAATACTCTTTTTTAGGAATAAAAACAAATATCACTCCCGAACAACACTCACTCAAACACTCACTCCTCTGGACCCTGGTGATCGAAGAACAGTGACTGAGAGCAATCTATTAAGTTTTTAAGGATTACAGATAAATAAACATATGAATCGTGCGCATTCTAGTAGTATTAAAAAAAATGCAAAAAAAAAACGTATACAATATTTTCACATTTTAAGAAAAATCATGTAAACGAGGTCCATCGTACACAATCATGAAAGTAACGCGTGTATTTATTGCATTCGAAAAGAATAAACTTTTAAAAGTTCCTGACCTCATTATTTACCTGAAAAAAGGTGATTAATAAACTTCAAAACTAATAACAAATAAAAAGGTAAAAATTGTTGGTTGCACATGTATTTTGAAAAAACTGAGGATGTAGCAATTATCCGACTTCAATATATAAGCAATTTTCACGCTTTATTTTCCTTTATACTGGTTGAACTAAAAATATCTATAAGGCGAATTTAGGGGCATTCCTAAGTGAAGAAACGGTGGAGGAAATAGTATAAAAAAGCCCCGTTGAATTGTGAACCTTCATGCCTGCCGGCCTGTTTTGTAAGTGGGTTAAAACCACCAATTCAACTGTTTCCAAATCCCTTATTTAGTAAAACCTAATCACCCGTAACAAACACCTATACTGGGAAATTTAAGCCAAAACTGCGCCTACTCAGGAAATAACGGGCCAGCGGCAAAATTATCAAAACCACGAGCGAACGCGAACCGTTTTGAAGCACTCACAATTGGTATTATACCCACGCCGGGAAATATTTGTTAAGCCACCAAGCGTAACGTAAGCTCATAGTCGAAGTGTACTTTTAAGACGATCTCACTGAAGTTATAAAAGGTTTCTACTTGTACTAAGGTAAAGTATAAAGCAATTTATATCGAAGTTAAGGTTTTCAAATCGTGTATGTTCAATGTTCATGCGTATGGTTTGTTTTTAATTTGAAAATAAGTAAAGATGAAATCAATAAGCAGATATATTGCAACGGTCCTTTGAAAATTTATTGCTAAAATGTTATATTAATAGTAGAAGTTATTTAAAGCTGTCCAGTTTAGGTCTTTAAAAAACATTTAAGTAAGGTACGGGAAAACTTAAGTACCGCAACACCCCGCTACATTTTTTTCTTATATCCAATTATAGTTCGTTTGATCTACACATGCGTTAGAATTGATATATGTATCACGTCTGATACCTAAAGATACTTAATTAAAACCAAAACAAAAACTTGTTTGTATTAATTTGAAATAATTTGAACGACCACCTCACAAGCTAATATCAAAGGAAATGCCGACAAAAAATTAAAAAGATTTACAAGAAATATGAAGGTATGTATTTTTTCATCCCAACATTCCACTGGATAAATAAAAACAATCACGAGCGAACTTGTTTTTAAAAGATCGATGACACCACCCAACTTCGTGACTTGAACAATATCGTAAAACTGTCACACCTTTTTGTCTATAAATATTTTTTTCATGGCTGCAGAACATATTTCTAACATTGCAACGAAGTTGCATGGAATTGTTCAGCCCTTTACCTAAATTGATTCAACTATATCAAAGTTTAGGTAGGTATTACACATAGGTACCTATGTATTATTATTACTTTAGGTTATCAACTGTATGATTAACAAGATTCTGTGAGAAAGGAAATCAGAATATTACCACAAAATATGTCATTGCATGTTAGGTGCATTTATTTCGATTTGTTGATATAACCGATTGTAAAATAAAAGTCAATGTAACAGAGAGGTAAGCATGTACAAATTGTGTATGTAGTAATGAACCGCTTTCTGGCACGTCTAGCTTGTGACTAAAAGATGAATCAAACCAGTTTTTATTACGTCAATTACGTTTACTTAAACTAGTCGGGTGGGTTGGATTTGCAGCATTGCAAATAATAGGTACTGGTTATATTATCTGACTGTCGTATATACCAGTTTCAGAAAATCATTTTCTTTAACAAATGTCTTTTAGAAACCGATGAAGAGTCCAAATTACCACTGAGTGTTTATGACTTAATGAAAAATATTATCCTCTCTATAATCTACCAAGACATACTGAGTTTTTCCCTTAAGTAGATAAATACAAGCTAATATTATGGTTTAATATATTACAATTTACAACTCTCCCTTTCAATACTTTCGCACATTAAAAACAAACTATTTACCAGTATATTTATACTTTCCTATTTTCAATGAACATTATACCACAGCGTGTTAATAAATAATCATATTTTATTTTTTCTTCGATACACCATCGTTCACTACAATGGCGATTTATTAATCAATCCGAGTCTTTCCCGCGGTTATACGAAGAAAAACTGCGTACGGTAATGCATTTGTTAATGTTAGTCGATGGGAATAGAGCTAATAAGCCTTGGGAGCAGATGTGAGCAATTATTACACAATTAGAAACAACGTGCCATCACTATTAACATATCTTCATAAAGTTAATAACACATTGCGAAACGTACCGCATGCAATATTATTTTTGCCTAAGAAATGATATATATTGATATATCAATGTAACTCAAAACTCAAGACCGAATCAATGAAAACGACATGTCTACTGTAAGATATCGAGGAGATGGATTCATCTTTGGACGACTGTCCACAGAGTCTTTTGATTGCAGTATCAAGTCTATGATATCATATGGCCGTTTCATTATTACTAGTGTATTTAATAGATTAGACATTTGACAATCCTTTTATTTGCTGAGAAAGAGTAATTCTAAGCATTTCAATTTAAAACTCGTGATACATAAATATGTAATATTCAAACTTATTACTATAAGTCGTAAATAACTGACTGATAGCATAGATATAGCATAGAACTGAAAAATGCATATGGTGCCCTTCTTGCGACAGTCTGAGATCAACTTTGGAATGGGCTCATTCTTGTTCAAGCCGTTAAGAAAAAGTGGGCCATGTTATCATATTTTGCGTATTAACTGTAGTTATAAAGAATTTATATATTTCTGCGGAATCAAAATATTTCAAACGCACCTGGACAATGTTTGATATTTATATTATTAGAATGATTAAGAAAAACATTATTTAATGCTCGGTGGTACCTAAATTTAAGAACAACGTCTATATTTTATAAACGGAGCCAAAACAAACTTATAGCTTGCCTTAAAAACAAAATTGCTTTGCACTGAACCGCGTCCATTTCCCAAATCGGTGTGCCCATTTTCTTTTATTTTGGACCAAATTTATTTCTTTAGAAAATAAAAAACATCTTCATTACAATCTTAATTCAAAGTTATATACAGAATACTTCTTGAGAAGAAATATAAAACTAATTTAAAGTCCTCAAATATTAAAGGTATGGTTAAGATAGTTTTTGATTTCGCTATTTTATGATATGAAATCATAGAGTAGCATTTTATAAAATTGAATTACTCATATAATTTACTTTTATAATATATAAATTGAGTTATCTTCTATTGAGTTTGAACTCGTAGCTATAAAGGTCGCTGTGTTACGAAATCTAATAAAATAGTTATTTGTACCTACTAGCAGATTAAAACATAACCCCGTATTAATCATAAACTAATACGACGGCATGTCAGTACTTAGTTACGACTAGTAGCGATCACATACTATGGTGCAATCTATTAAATCCACACCCGATATAGATTCATATAAAAGTCTCCCAAATCAAGAAATACACATACTTAATAACTAAGCTGTTGCCCTGCCCGCATCGTACGCATTTTTATTTAATTCTATATTATTTTTTTATATTGCAACCGAACCGAATAAACTGTTTAATTTTCAGAGCTAAAAGTACTTGACGATTAGTTTAGTGGCTAAAAAGATATAATGTAACGAACCCATAGATAGGCACATTGTTGCGCTTATAACATTACATTATTACAGTATAGATTGCTAAGAAATTCTGTCACACAACATTAGCGAGCAGCGCTTTATGTGTATAAATTGTTCGCTATCAAGATTTACTAATTACCGCTGATAGCACCACTCCACACTAACAATATAACAACCCGTTACTCTTTTCGCGAGAAATGCCACGTTCCGTCACGGCACCGCACCGATTTTACGCCTCTAATTACAAATTAGTGGACACTCCACGTCTGAACAAAAAAATAAAAGGAATATCGTATACCCATCACTGCAATCATTGTCGTCTAGACTTTTTATATGCGTATACCCTAATCACGTAGGCGTAGACGTAAATAAATCGAATTCAACCCAAGTGGCAATCGCAATATTGTGATTAAGCTTAATTTTTTATAGCGAATAGCAGTCGTTGAGAAATCCTTTCGCCAAATATTTGTCTTGCGATGTGAAGACAAAGATTTTACATTAAAATAAATATGTATTTGTATTTAATATAAATAAGCTATGGGCATTTTCTATGTTAATATTTCACTTTCGTTAATACTCGTAGCGGATGTGTCGTTGATGTCTTTTATATGGAAAACAGATATCTACTTCGATCGAATTAAAATGTGATGATGATAACTTTTAGCTGATTATTGAAATACATTTTAATAAATTACTCTTACTGCCTCATTGGTATAGCGGTGAACATGCTAGATTACTGATTACATACGAGGTCCTCGATTGTATTCCAAGGTCTTCCCGAAAATCATTGTGTATTATCTATCAAAAATTGGCGATGTGAACCCTTATGTATTGAGCAGCACGCTAAACTCTCGATGCCGATTATTATTGTCAGTACCATATTGTAAAAGTAATAAAGCAGAGCAAAGTAGTGAAGAATCTTAGCGCCAAATCCTTTTCTCCTATATATTACTTTTATATTTAATATAAGAGAGATCCTGCACTTAATGAAATTATAGTTACTGATGTATACTTTTGACCTAGATTGTTAAATTTAATGCAAATAATATTAGTTAGAGAGATAAATACAGTAACATAAAATATGTGTTTTGAAATATATACTTCCTATATCGTGTTTCACCATAAAATGCGTTGAGCCAAATAGAAAAGCTTTCACCGTGCGAACTTCTAATAATATTAAATGGCTAATAAAATTGCATCTCTAATGTAATATTAAGTTGAGATTATTTCTGGAAAGTGTTAATTCAGTTAACTTTCATGGCAAAAGAGGCTAATGTCCCTCATTCAATAGTGAAGACGATCGCTGGGAAAGCATGACTCAAGGTTTTTTATTGCGTCTTACCGATCAAGTGGTCCATGTCTGTGATGGCAAACCAATGGTGCGAATTATAACTCAATGTGATATGCGTGTAGCATTTAAAGCAGAGATAAGATAGTGAGTCACAATCATAGCGATTCCCATTGAACCGACAACCGTCAATTTAAAGAGGGTAAAACTTATCATAAAACGAGGCGTAAATCTTGATTTTTTTCATCATAATTAACTGTTGTATCTATAATTATACTATTATAACTTCGAGAGTAACTCTATTTCTCTAATAGCTTTCATGGCTAAACCGATGTTCACACAATTTGGCGCAAGTTCACAAAAGAAGGCAGAAAACAAGACTTTTTGGTCCCGGAAATCAGTAAATTCCATTGGAAACTGAATAAAAGCACGGACAGGGCCACTGGTAGAGATCCCATATAGATAATTTTTTCCGTTCTTGTTTACGATTATATCACTTCTTGTGATACGAAACAAATAAACGCAGACATATTCGCAAGACAGGAAACAGCTATAATTACAGTAGTAAGTATTTCTTGTTAACATAAGTAAATTATATAAAAATTGATTGCGAGCTTTAGTATGCAAAATTGTTTTAAGTGGCCATATAATCTTTACCTATATAAAATACACTTAGCTAGATAAACAACCTATAAAAATACACCTTGGGAATAAACGTACCTTTTCAATCGTATAAATGAACATTACAAATTATTTATTATATCTTGCCTATTAAGTCCAACACGACTCTTTATTTCATATCATGTAAAATTGCTTCGTAGGTTTGTTTCAATTACTTCTTCTATATCATTTTCTTTTCTTACTATCCTTTTTATTGCGGCCTTCGTTCACGGTTTTATTCCTGCCATTGCTTAATATAGTGGCTTATTACAGTCAATAAGGCTCATTACGTACAAGGCATCTATCAGGAGCGGGAATATCCTGGGTTCGATGACCTTGCGGTAACTAGCATCCCGCTCACGTCGCCGCTCGTACTTTGACGTTAAACTATTAAAGCTATCGTCATTTCATAGATATAAATCTTGGATAATGAAGCTCATAATTTTGTTTCAAACCAAATCAAAATAATTCTAGTATGAACATTTTATTCGAAATAATCTTTTTAGTTTTAAAAATCTACCTTACCAACTATGAGCGATGGAGCGAGCAACGTTAAGAGTATCTGTAAGTGATCAAATCAGAAATGAGATCCGTAGTAGAATCAGAGTTACCGACTTAGCTCAGCGAGTCGAAAGCTGAAGTGGAAATGGGCGGAGCACATAGCTTGGAGAACCGATGAACGTTGGGGTTGGATGCTAGAATGGTGACCCCGCACAGGTGAACGGAGCGTTGGTCGGCCCCCAAAGAGGTGGACAGACGACATCAAACCAGTCGATGGGAGCCGCTGGAAACCAGAGGCCCAGGACCGTGGATTTTGGAACTCCCTTCAAACGAGATATGTCCAGCAGTGGACTTCAATCGGCTGAAGTGATAATGAAGGAACTTGCGCATAATATAAATAAGGCTTTTTTGGTAATGTTGATATATTAATGTCCGTAGACATTCTACAGAAAATACAACATATTTCTCCCCATGTATAAAAGTTAAAAATATATAGTTCATTACCAAACAACAAGTATAAATGTTAGTTTCAAATACGTTCTCACTCAATGAACATAGTAATAATATAAATTTTTTCTCACATAGAAATATGTCTTCCTTGTAATCTGAGAATGTGCGGTTGAAGCCAGCGTCAGGTTTTTATTATATCACCGCTAAAGCACTGAACTGTACCCATAGCTCGTATAAATGTGGAATCGGTAGTCCCATTTGCAGTTTCTTGCTCAAATACTATGTCATAAAGCAAAGGCAAGTCGCGTTTAGAAAACTGTAAGAACGTTATTATTTATTATTGCTTAAACTTTTAACCTGTGGTTGTTAAATTGAATTAACATATACAACTACGGAATTCAATTATTAACTTGTAATTTTTATTTGTCATCAACTCACAACGCTGGCCAAGTGCGGATTAGTGGACTTCCCTCGTCTTTGAGAACATTATGGAGAACTCTCAGGCATGCAGATTTCCTCACGATGATTTCCCTCCATAGTTTCATTGTGTATGTATTTTGATATCCTAGATAAATAATATCTTCATCCCTCCATTTCCCCATTTTTATTACAGAAATAAATGTAATTAGTTCCCTTTAAAACTTCGAAACCTATTTAAATACCTTATGATTTTCATGAAAGCTTGAATCATTCATCAATGGCAGAGTCAATGGGCTACTGATCGACAGGTGTTGAGCATTACGTATTATAATAAAGAACTCATATTTATTATATGCTAGATACCAGAAATCCATTACGGCCTCAGGCGTCCATCCAATAAAATGTCTATAGCTTGCATGATAAATAATACACCAAATATTATTGATGGATCACGTTTAGAAACGTAAACAAGTTTAAAGACAGAGATTTTAATCTTTCATCTTCACTTTAACACATATAAGTATAGCTAATTATGCTATTTGTAAAATGAGACATGTAATTTGTAAGCATTTTATAAATAAAAGTTAAAAAAACATAAATCTCTTCTAAATTGATGACTTGAAGGACATTCGCCATCAAAATAAATTTATGACAATCATTTATGTAAATTGAACTAGCTTTCAGTTATGAAGGACTTAACAAATATATTCACATTTATCATCATCGTTATTCTGTTACTAATATTTCACCGCGGGGTCGCCTCTATTATGAGAGAGGGATTAGAGCATTGACCCGTCACGCTGTCCCCATGCGGTTTGGCGGGCTTGAACGATTATTGTCACGTTATTCACATAATATTCACATTAACTCGTGTCATTCACGATTTTCCACATATTATTCATAATACGCGTGGTATTACACCTTTATCTTTGGTTTAGTAGTATGGCAATTACGTCGCCGTGACGTGACGGCAAGACGACAAAGAGGATATAAACAGAACGGGTAGGAGCGTACACTGTGCCCAGTGTAGTGACTATGGCAAACTCTCCAATTAAGAGAGGCTTTTCGTTAAATGAACTGTTAAAAGCTATTGATGATGATGGATCACAGGAATGCTCTATTAATTAAAAACGTAGGTTACAAATAACACGGTTTTCCCATGAACGCGATATTAACTGTTAATGAACATAAAAATTGAAAATTTGCACTAACCTCAAAGTAACTTATTACAATACGGCATCTTAATTAACGGGAGGTGTAGTGAACCTAAGGCGTCTCAAAACCTATAGAAAATTAGTTTAGGGCAGTTTAAACTTGCTACCCCATTATTAAAATACGTGGCGTAGCATCTGAATAGAAACGCAGTGTTTTGCCAGAGATTAAAATCTTAGACTTCTACAAAAAACGCCAGTTTCAACTCATAGCACAGCTTAGTGGGTTTAAGCTAAGAGGAGAAAATGTTTGCCTCGCAATAAGAAATAAATTGGCTAGATAATGATGATTATTTTAATGAGCGATCTTTGACGTCATTTAAACCTTAATAGGAAAGTTTGATTTGTTACTATGCTTGTAGATTTCACAGAAATAGTAATTGTAGGAGGGTCGGCTGGTCGACTTGGTCATGCTCCAACTGAAGTAGAGGGCGCCACCTACATACGCGACCAAGTCTTAGAGCCTCCGATATAAAGTCTATATTGTAACATGTATCCAACGACACGATTCTCAGGCTTTGCTACGGCTCACTGCCTGCCGATGCAACCGTGGCGTCACACTTCCTTATTTAGAATGCTGGTTTTACTATATAAAGTGCTAGTTAAGCGCTGTGATTGTACGTTGCATTTGTCTAACATTCATTTAAACTATTCTACATTTATTAGCATTTGCTGCTAAACGTATCAAATGAAATTAAAAATGCTCTTAAAATTCTGCACTAAAATGGCATGCAAATACAATCGTATTATTTATTACCTGGAAAAACCATGGGTTTCCATGACGGAAACTCTTTTATCCAAGAATTCTCAATTCTGCTATATGCTTTAGAGTTCGTCTGAGGCAGGTTTCTCTTAGTTGTAATTAATAAAAAATAATCAACTTGAAATATATATAATCGTGCATCATAATATTATGGTTAGCGGATTTCCCAAAAACAATAATTGCGTTACCTAATATAGCGAAGTGCAACCTTACGTGCGCGCGATTTATACTATCGCTATTAAATCTAATATCATCCAAGAGGTGCAAAAAACAAAAACTACAAGAGCTGCTCGCAGTGATAGAATCGCCATGCAGCAGGTACCGCGGTTCTCGATATCTTTGCAAAAAATCGCATGCGAACACCCGTCTTAAAATAGTTTCTAGTTTATTCGCGCTCCTGTATAGTGGGAACGTAAAACACAAAGGCATACCTATTAGATTTATTTCCACGTACACATATCATGTGTTTTATAATTCGTCGATGGTGAATATTATTAGCATATTAGCATTAACATTATTAGCATCTATCTATTTATATTTTAATAAACCAGAGCTTGGTTGATGAATGAATGAATGAAAACTGTTGGTATGGTAAGAGCTAACGTAGTCTAAAGTGACCAGTTTTTTTATTTTTCCACGATAAGTTAGCCCTTCATTGAAATCTCAGCTAATGGTATGTGATGACGCAGCCAAAGGTGGCAATTTTATCATACCCACGCCCATCGTAGTCGCACTGAAATGTTACATCGCTTGACGAAATATCTTAGTCGGTAGCCACAGCTTCCCACCAAAAAATCAAAGTGCTAACTAAGCTAGACCAATAAGATTTCCCTATTCACTCTTGATTTGAGAGCCTACATTTGATAAGGTAGATGGAAGACGGAAAGAAATTCTAGATCTTTGCGGTGCATACTAGAATCGAGGGAGCCTAGTCCTTCATACGTGTCCATGAGATATCGGTTACATAACTTTACGAAGCCTTGAGATTCCATAGTAAAAGATGATATATGCCAAGGCGGGAACGATTGCAGTCAAGGGCTTACTTGTAAGGGAAATTGAAAATAATGTCCATGATGAAACACCCTTTTTTTGTTTTGTTTTCCATATTCTGTTTTAGGTCGATACTATGATTGGCTTTTGTTTTGGCCATTTTATTCTATATATGTTGGACTTTGTACTAACTACTTTTTTTTATGTATGAAGAGATATAATCTACAACTATGTCCAATGACTTTTTTTTTAATTTGTTCTACCGTTTTTTTTATTCAATTTAAGTTTTTTCTTCCTTCTTTACAATGTCACAAATAATTACTAGTAAGCACAACTTGAAACATACACTTATATTTAAAAGGTGCACAGGATTTCCAAAAACCTGTAATATCTACGGGAAAGTTGTTTAACAACAGTGTTGGGTCTATTTTCTCTACCAATGATTGCTTAGGCTTTTCAGGTGAGAGCGGTCTACATCGTCTGCAGAGAGCCATTGTGAACTTTCCGAGTGTCATTGTTTGCCATGCCTGCCTATGTGTTTATGAAGGTGTTAACATAGATTTATTATTAGCAATCTACGTTTGTCTAAAGCTGGCATTTCTTAACTGTTTTAATTACAATATTTAATACGGTTGAACCTTATAAAATTGGTTCCCGCCTTTATGATTTTCAACCATATACAATATTTTTCAGCATCTTGCTTTTTTAATTAAAAACATATAATAACTGTTTTAAAGAAAACTTTGAAACGGACAAACGTGCACTTATTTTCAATTTGCAGTTTTGTTGCAACAGCTGAGGTAGCTTTAAATAATATATGGAAGTATCGAAGCTATTTTGCAAATTGCTTTTGGAGAAAGTAAGTCTCCATATCATTTACATACTTACTCCAAAATGAAATGTTTCGAATTTAAAATCTGAGCTAAATCGAGGCAACGGTTCATTCACAATAAACAAATTCCTTTTTATTTTAAACTCCTTTAGAACGTATACTATTTTCTGTCCGTATGAATATCTTTATATATATCTGGCATTAACTTTTTCTAAGCACCTACATTGTATTTTTATAGAGTTCAATAAAGTTTTAAAAGGATACATTAGATACACATTTAGAATTTCTATGTCGTGTTCTAGCATATATATGAGAATTTTTTGTTTTTTATTAAAAAAAGTGGCTAGTTTTATATCAATCGACATCCTTAAATACCAGCACCATATGAACTCTACAACATGTTCTAGATACTTTCTCTTGTCAGTTATGTGAATAATTGACTAATTAATGTCACTTCGCAAGATTTTTTATGCGTTTTACGTATAGTAACCAGTAGCAGCCCAATATTCAAATATGTGCATTGGAGAGCGGCTTAATCCAACAAGCATAAAGTGCGGATGTAATTGTGGTATGCACCGTACGCAGTCCCCACTACTTTCCCCTGACCTAGTGCCCTCCCTGCACCGCGCAATTCTGCGACCCACAACCGTCTTAAGCTTCTGATCCATTGGCAAGTGAACTCGCCCACTGTGTTCATTGTCAGTTTCACTGTTTGTGAATGAAACATTTCATTTATAAAACCTCTGTTACCAAACCCAAAGAACCGATGAACTTCCAATTAGCACTCTTCCTTTATGCAGTAAATTTAAGATCCTGTCATATAATCGATGGTCTTCCTTTATTGTAGCCATTATTATGAGGGTCAAAACAACCGAAGACATTCAAACTTGCACACACACTTATCGTTTTGCTTTTGGTATATTGTTTACCCTGATCGCCTGCATACCCTACTTACGAAGGTTTTTTGGTGGAATACCCACCAATTTTTGTTTAAATGGGTAGACTCTCTTTTAATCGCATCATTCTGTGCCCTTTCGGGGAAGTTACTCTTGGCTTCATCCAAGCGATGGTGATGATCTTAAAAAAAGAAAGATAAGTTGAAGTAATAGATTTGGCTAATTTTTTTAAGAAATACAATCCAACAATAAAATAACAAAACATCATTCTCACAATTCCCTGGCCCCATAAGTGCCATGCATAAGGTAGACACCGATAATCTCTTGTTAATATAATAAAGGCTAGTGGTTGCACGTGAACTCGGAGATTGTTTTGATAATTTGTACATTCTACATAAACGCCTCGCTTGTTAATCATCACACGTACAAAGTACAGTTATATCTAATAATCCATCTCTATTGTCCAGATCGCACAATGATCATAAGTAGCTCTCCGCGGCTCGTTTCAAGTGATCACTAAAACGTGATATGTGCGTAATTGTCTAATTGAGTACCTTCGTCTTTTTCGGATTTTGGTCCAAAATACAAGGCAAGTATAGTACCTATAGATATACTTACTCCATCTTTCGCATCGTCAGTCATAGATTAAAGACAACTACTACTACCGATAGCAAAATTTAACAGTCAACATTCTCCAAAAAAAGTTATATATTAATATGACTTCCGTGCCAGCTAGAAGTGAATTGACATGCGCCCCCATTTATGTCATTTCTAAAGGCGAAACTATCTCCAAAATTTAGGGCGACAGGCCATCAGTTGAGATGACTATAGATTACATACCAGAGACATAATCAACCACGGTCTGTAACACAAAACCCAAAATCAAGTTACCACAAACAATTTGTTGTTTGTGGTATTAAATTCAATGAACTATAATGCCACAGTAATTCTAAATGAAATTAATATGCCTCAAGGAAATAATGCTATCTTTGTAAAATAAATCGTAGCTTAATATTTTAAAGCTTCAACAAAATATAAAAATTGTACACGTTCATTTTAAACCCAATATTGCCAAGCAAACGATTAGCCTCTTAAAATTCCCATTCTAATGGGAAATTAATTTTCCAATATGTACGACCGGCCCACTTGCTAACCTTTACTTCTTAAAAATCACGAAAACGAATTTGCTCTCGTCCGGTAGAAAGTTATACTTTGAAATAAAATTGTGAACTTAGCTTACGATAGTAATAGATTGGATCTTTGTAAAAGTTAAAACTTAAAAATATACTTGCATACCTATACCGATTCGTTATCTACTAACTCTTATTTATATAACTGTTTTTCGGAAGAGATTAAGTAAATAGGCAATAAACGCGCGCGGAGCTTATCACTTTCGTATGTAAGAGTTTCAACAATTTATCATTCACATTTCTTTTTGCGGTCGCTTAAAAAATAACAGTTAGAGAAAAAATTTTTGGAATTCCACTCTTTCTGTTTGCGGGACACAATATGAGTATTTTTGCGCGTGGGTCGAAGAGTATTTGTGACGAATTACATAGACAGTTAATATTTAAACAATTTTAAATTTTGCATCAATCTAAATTTGTTTGACACTTCTACCTTAAGCGTAATAAGGAGTTACGTTTCTTAAATATATAATGTTTGTTTTAATGTCTATTCATTATACTGATATTTTATTATATTCTGCTTTTATTTTTCAACTTTTGAATGAACACAGGTAAAATTGAAAACAGCAGATTTAACTGACAACAGTAGGTACTAAAAACAACCTCTCCACTCAAGTTATCTACAATAACGAATTAATGATCTGATGCGGTCTAAACTTCTAACTTCAAAGCATGAGACTGAGCAAAATGGATGCAAAGGATGTGATTATAGCTAATACCTCTGATGAAATGCTTATAAAAACTCTAAATATAATGCTAGGTAGATATCTACTTTATTAAATTGTGAGTATCATTGGAGAAACTTTAATTCTCTATAATATTATTGTGATCAATTTACATAGAAATCTTATAGACTGCAATGTAGGTGTCGTTTTGGGTCTCTGGCGAGTTTATAACGGTTGTTGTATTGGACAAAATGTCACAAATATTACTTTCACTGACGGCTCAGTTCACGTACTTGGTGCTACTAGAAATATCGGTATTGTGAAGTGTAATGGATTTGCTACAGCGTCTCGCATCTTTATGCGACCTACTAATATACGGGGCGTACTTAAGATTTCAGTCAAGGCAAGCATAATACATTGAAGGAAAAGTAAGAAGTAATGTATAAGATATTGAACTAAATCTTAATTTGAACTAAATAAAAGAAAAAGTGTTCCTCATGTTATTTCCTCATGTTACTCATTAATCTAGTTTGTTGTCTAGAAGAAATCACTATGGAGCCCGCCAAATTGTACCTTCTACCAAACCGCTCCATTGTGTTCGAATTTTCGTTGTGGTGTCAAAATTATAATCATTCATACATTTATGTCTAAGGCTCGATCTTAATAGAAAATAAGAAGATTAATGTTTTATAGTAGACAAAATAAAAACTTGAAACAAATGAATTATGGATTTAAATTTCAATTTGAAATCGAATTGTAGCTCTATTGTAATGAACCTTATTGATTACTAAAGAAATTATTTATCAAATGGTTAAATAAAATCCCGCTAGAATCCTTAAAATTTCCGGAACAACACCACGTGTCCGCCTCGATATTTATGTGCCAAATTTCTTCCAAATAGGTTCATTGACTTAGCTAAACTTAACAAACAAACACACTTACAGACACTATTGCCTTTATAATATTCGTATGGATTTGATTTTCTGCTTTCTTATCCAATAACAGTATATATTGATTTGTCTTGCCTTCTTATGCTATAAGTGAAGGTCACGTGAAAATGCTGTTTTAAATCTAAATCATGGATGAAAAACCGTTGGATGTCCAAGCGAGGCAATTTTAACTTAACCTACGGTAAGGGAACAAAGAGCACTGAAGTTATGGCGGCCAAATGTTCTGGATTCCACGGAACGGTACCTACATAATTACCTCATCTTATAACCTCCTGGAATATTGAGAAATCTTAAACTAATATGACCGCACTGTCCATTAAACTTTTAATCCGAAATGAGACGGCGAGGAAAGTTTTTACAATTATTGGTGATGATAATAATCAAAAGTGAAAACATAAATGTGACAGTAACGCCAAATTCCTAACAAGAAGTTTCGGGCCGCAAAAATACGACTACAAAATGATGACTATATTGAACCACGGATCTTTACAAGATACCAATATATTTTTTTCATATCCTTAAGCTACTTATTGTTAACATAATTATAATATTTATGCCGTGATAATACAAGCACAACATGTACCTAACATGATGTTTACGACCGTTAATCAACAAATTTAGAATTAATCTGGAAATTCACATAAGATTCTAAGGAATTTATTTTCTATTGTATTTAGGACGCCTTCCAGTCGCGTCCATCATCCTTTGTGTTTCAGAATAGACACTTTGAAAATATGGCCGTCTGAAACAAGTGGCTATAAATTATAGAGCAAAATGACATCCAACATCTAACGCCGAGGATATGGCTCCTGGAAATTACACTATTGGAAGGGCCATCAATCATCCCACTAAACCAGTGGCAATGTTCAACGAGGAAGTGGTTTTTGTATAAAAAAATATGATAGATGCAATGAATCAAATCATATTATCTTCATGCGAATCCGATTTATTATAACCCTAGCGACTAAAACATATGCAAATTACTACCTCCTTTATTTATATATGTTCAATACACAGCGATTTTTATTGTTGAACATTGACAGCCCCTTTAATCTACGATCCTATTCACAGTTACTCAAACAATATTCAAAATAATAATAATAATTTTACTTAAATATTAATTTCTGCCTTTAGACATTTGGAAGTAGCTGAACAAATTAAGTACTTATTCGAATATTTGTTTCGGCTGCAAGCCATAGCTGCAATTCATTAAAATGACATCGCCGCCACGCCGCGCGGTTTACACTCAATATAGGATGCTTCTTTTGCACCTATTTAGTTTAATTCTCTTATTTTTCTGTAGATTTTTGTACAGATTAACTAGCAAGTGTTTTGCAAGACCACAATTCAGCGTACATAGTTTGTTTTTTTTTTGAATATCCAATAGTGATGTTTTTATGGTGTAAAAATGTCCCAAAGACATTTTTTTCGCATTTGGCGTTAAAACAGATAAAGAAAAATTAACTACACTAGGTAATAAATGACAGACCAGTGTTGGTTTATGGTTTTAGATTATTTTTTAGGGTCCTTTAATCTATCTTTCTTAGTTGAAACATTTACATCTTAGGTTAAGTTATTTGAAAATCGATGATTCGAAAGTTGCGTGTTTAATGCATGTCCTGATAGGAACAACGCATGATATACCATAACATTATAACAGTATTCTCATCGATGGTCAAATAACATCCGATATGATTTAGTAACGGTTGAACCATTATCAAAAGGAGATGACTAAACAATTTAATACATCCGCGGTAGATACTAAGAGACCAGATTAAACTGGTCTAGCTGCAATCTATAATAACCTATTCACTCATAACTAGGCCGATCTGAGATTTGGGCGCACATACGGTCAAGGTCGCCTGCACTTGCCCGCAAAAAACTGACTGGTTGCGCCCACGCATGTGATTACGATTTCACCACGCCTTTCTACAGGGAGCAATGAACGGATTATTTCGATTAATCCTTTATATCATAAGTTATGGCTTGAGCTGCGCAATTTTTTTTTATTTACATCATAGCATGAACGTTAATTGATAGTATTAAGAAACTAGTCAGTTGAATAGACTTTGAAGAACTTTGCACCTTATCTGTATAGCATTTTTATATAATTTGATTCGAATAATATTAAAATGCTTTCTGCATTGTTGTACGCATATAACGGATAGAAGGCGGCCGGCGGGGTATAATATTTAATATATATTTAACATACCGCTGTAATAAAATAATCTTCATAAAAAATATTTATTTTGTGCATTCTGGTTCGCATAATAAAAAAACAACACCTTATAGAAGTTTACGATTTGCCTATTTGTCTGTCTGTTGACCCTTCCGTTCGACTATACGTCCGTATGACAAAGGAAACGATTAGTTGATAAAATTGTCTCTATTTCATTGTTGATTTCTAAAATATACGCTAGATATTTTAGAAATCAACAATGAAATTATCCTGAACATAATATAAAATATTAATATCTGATCATCATTACTTTCTTCTTCCTAACGCTTAGTAGAGGTAATCAATTTTGCAAAAAAAAGCCCCATACATTTATTCCAGGTCAAGAACTCCTTAGAATTATCAACTGTAATCAGTACTTTTAGAAATACAAGAGAACAAATTAATCAATACACAAAAACATACATTCCATAGTGGGGGTAAATGCAATTATTACTTATAACTTTTTTAAGCAATTTAACCGGAAACACCGCACTATTTATACTTAACTACAAAAACTTATTAAAATCAATAGCGATTTGTACATTAATGGAAGTAGGTACATGATACGTCTAACTCGTCTAACAACCAGTTTCGAAGGAAGAACTTGTACTCGTTAGACTTTTTTCTATAATTAACATCACTTTACAATCGAAGGCAACTTAAACTTTAAACTCTAACGTGAAATAAATCACTTTTTAAATATTGCTTCAGGCCGTAAACTATTTTGATCTGTTCGGGCCGAAAACTATTATCCAATGTGTGTGCTAGTGTTAAATAGTTATAGTATAGTAGATGCGTGCATTGCTGATGGCTGCAACGATAAAGAATATTAAGTTTTTAAAGCGATACCGTGACTTCATAAAAGAGGTTAATAAAACAAATAACCTTTTTTTGCTACTTTATATATTGAGAAAAGAACGGAATCTTCAAGGTGCAAGTGTGATAATAAATAAGAATTGATGTATCCCATATAAAGAACAGTGCGTTTGCTTTAGTAGTAAAATACCTACATGCTATAAAAGTTTAGTACCTACTAGAGAATGCCTGCCAGTACATAGGTTTTTTTTATT